>NW_025963857.1:13440000-13720000 GCF_023055435.1 Haliotis rufescens
AAGGTTGATGACTCGTTGGGTGGAGATGAGGCCAGTCTTGGTTCTAAGGGGGTGGTTGGAGTTCAAGCGGATATACTGGTCGGTGTGGGTGGGCTTTGGGTAAACACTGGTTTGGATTCTGTTTGTTGGGCTTCTGGAGACGTGGTCATCTAGGAAGGGTAGTTGGTTGTCCTTTTCTATTTCTATTGCACTATGCCCTTAAACCGACAATGGTCTTAAGTCTACAATATTCATGAGTGGGCGTGGCTTATGTTTGCACGTGACACTATCTTCCGCAAAGCTTGTCATTGCGTGATACGATGTTGCACTCACAATCTGCACATCAGGTATATAAGATGTAGTTGATGTGTCTTTGAAGATTGACGTACATGCACGTGTCTGCTTGTACAAGTCCGGACTAATGCCGAATTTATAGTGCTAGCCATGCCGCAGTTAATCAGGAATACCTCATTCAGACACAATATACTGATTCTGAGCCGATCAGCCTCTTATTGTCGAACGCCAGGCAGGATATCAACAAGTACCATCTTGTATATTGGTATGACGCGGCCGGAGATCGAACCCCCGATCCTTACCTCTACAGGCGGACTTCTATACCACTAGACCACGAAGGCGGTTACAAAGCTTCTGAAATCATCACTCGGCACAGACGTTCTTTTACCACATACCCGTGAAGATCCGGGTGAGAATTGGTCTTTAGAAACCCATGCTGGTCGTAAGAGGCGACTAAAGGGATCGGGTGGCCTGCTTGGGCTCAGTGAGTCGGTTGATTGTTTGTCAGTCGCAGGCCTATTGCATGGATCGTTGTTCATGATATCAATCACAGGATTGCTTGGTCAAGTCTCGATTATTTACAGACCATTGCTGAGTGGAGCGAAAACTATGATCTCAGAACGTTGTCATAAATGCAGATGCAGGATGTTATTTTGATGAGTTTGTAAAACGTTTATTGACTATTTACAGTTAGTGATTGCGTGCGTTGGGTTTAACGCCGCTTTTAACAGTATTCCAGTGTCAGCGTGTCAGCTTAATGTGGGAGGAAAGACGCAGGTCTCAGACGTTTACCACTTTGGTGAAACCCACGAGCATGGGTATGGTGCTGACAAACCTAGAAACATAATCGGGGCGAACCGGGATTCGAACCCACAATCATAGGTTCCTGGCGTGCCCGAGGGACGCAATTCTGCATAGCGAATCACGGCGCCCTAGACGACTGGACCACCCGTGACCCCCAATTTACATGTATAATTCATAAGATGTCGGTACTTAGTGTGTTAATTTGACATCAAGTGTATGTCACTACATTTTGTTCAAATATAACAAGGTATTCTTTTGAATTATCGTAACAAGAAAATACAGATACAAGGGTCAAAACCCTTTTAATAATCATACGAAATGTCTGCTAACGATTGTTGATTTACGATTTCGAATAAAATCAAAGTGATGATGCCAGGTGATCGCGAAAAAGTTGCACGTAGCGTATCCTGTCCTACCGGTGGCACCTGTCACAAACACTTGCAAAGGCAAGTCAAATGTTCACCTGAAAAAAAACACCTCGGGAACATAATGGTCTATGGTACAAAATATGGAATTGCATCGGACATCACCTTTGTCACCGATGCGTCAAATTTGGAAATATTCTCCACATGTTTACCATCAAACGTTTTGAATACTTTACTGAGGCCTAGGATGTCATCACATTGATCAAACAACTTTGGAGCAAGAATCATATAACATAGGGTTCCTCGTCAATTAACAAAAACATAGCATGTCTTCAAACCATAACCGAAACAAATTCTGTCAAAGAAATTGTTTATAAGGGACTTCTGTCAAACGGAAATATTGTCTCTATGGACTACTGATAGCATTTACTATCTGAGTGATATTTATAATACAATTTGAGTTTTCAGACAAAAACAGAGGGAATCAATGATTTTTAGGATCGCCAATTGACCCAAGACTCGTCTCCCTTTAACAATTGTTTGACCCAAATGACTCACATTTTGATATCAAACTTGATCAATAAAAAACATAACAAAACACTTTTTCAATATTTATGACCATTTTATGGATAGAAAATGTTAACACTAATTGTATTCATACAAGTTATACATATAGTTCCAGTGTTTGGTGAGCATTTAAATATATTGGAATGAAATAGACAAAAGAAAGAGTAAATAACAATAATGCTCCGGATACCATATTCTACATCACGAAAACATGACATGCAGGGATGCATGGAACTGACCAGGTCCTCAGTGTATCAGAGACGCCGTGAGCTCAGCAGTTCGGAATGCTTTACCGGTGTAGTGAGTGAGTTAGTGAGTTAGTTGGGTTTAACGCCACTTTTAACAGTATTCCAGTTATATCACGGCGTGTCAGCTTAATGTGGGGGAAAAGTCCGAAGTGATGCAGGTCTCAGACGTTTTTTCCACTTCGACCTAGAAACATAACCGGGTCGAGCCGGGATTCGTACCCACAATCGTGCCCAGGGGACGTCACTCTGCACAGCGAATCGCGGCGCCTTAGACGACTGGGCCACCCGTGCCCCCTCTACTGGTGTAAGGCACAACATGGAAGTTCGGATCATGCAATGTTTAGATGGATGAAAGTCAACAGAGTTGAAATAATAAATTATGAATCTGAAATTCTCAAACTTCGCGATATATGTATAAGATGCTTCTCCTAACTACGACATTATTAAATATAGAATATGAAGGAAATTGTCCCTTACAGTTGCCCAGGACATGCCGGAAACAATGGCATATAGTACATAATAAATCTCCCGATAAACAATGAAAGGAGCGCCAAACATAATTTGATCAAGCAGTTATGACAACGTCATAATTCTTGGCAACCTTGCCAAAACATTTGATAGTTACATACAAAACATTGAAGTTACCTAATGATTAATGTCATCAGAACAGTGTGTATTTACGCTCTCAAGATAACGCTAATATGTAGACGTGTAACAACATCCAGAATCTTACAAGCTTCGTCGCTGTAGTTACCTTAATAGGCGTTTCCTTCTTACATTATGACATCATGAAAGTGAGATAACATGTCAGTTATTAAACAGAATATCATATCTAAATCTTCATTCTTGGAGTTTGTCGATTCAGGAGATGTGTTTTTCAATTTCAAAGTAACACTGCACTTAATAATTTCATGACGCATTTAAGACAAGGAACAAACATCACATAGTTTATTTGGAAAATGACTGAATAAAACCAATTGCAAAGACTCCAGGCAAGATCGTCTTAAGAATTAACTACAAGAGCGATGTAGAAACAGTAAATATACAATACTTAGTCTTTGAGTATTGGTCCTGTCAAAGCTGTGTTGCGGGTACACGGTTTTTCACGTATTGGATAATCTTCACAATGTCGCCATCAACACTAGGATGCAATAACATGGACACTAATAACACTTCCAGTACCATTATAATACGTCCAGTATATACACCATGCACAGGTGTTAAATGATATAAAACTAAACAAGGTTTGGTCTATTATAAACAGTTATAATGAACCCGAAGTAGTATTTACATTTACATTCTGTATTGTATTACAGAACTCAATGGATAAGACACGTTTCAATTTATGGTGTTATTTATGTTTATATTTTTGTTTCTGATTTCTTATCCTTGGGGTATCTGTGACATTTATTACTATCAGTACGGTAGGCTCAACCCCAGTCTAACAGAGCACCTAGTCTATAACATTACCCAGATCTACAACAGTACCCTTGCGGTATATTTAATTTCAGTTCTTAAGTTCCACTGAATATTTTCCTGTGATGTCACTAAGTTCCTTGGATTCAAACCCGATACTGAGTGCTCGCATGGACTGTCCGCGAGGCTGAACTTGAGGGCGGAGATTGAGGGTAGTGTTCCATGACATGCCAGGCCCGATGTTGCTGAAAAGAGAAAGTCATACCTTTTATGATTTCACTAAAAGTTATTAAAATCTCGATCGATTTGATACAATGGCTGCTGAGTGTGAAAAGCATATCAGTTAGTAATCATCTTTGAATATCAGTTCTCTTAATTCAAACTCATGATCACTATTTGAGAGCAGGTCATATCTGGTATTATAAGCATGGCGAGTTAAAATTATATGCATAATATAAGTATTTGATATCAGCTGATATTTGGTATGAAAAGCATGGATATATATATATATATATATATATATATATATATATATATATATATATATATATATATATATGTGTGTAAATTAAGTATTACAGGAACGGGATAGTTGGTATTATGGAGAGGTATATGAGTAAGCTGGAAAGTATTTGAGAACAGGGCATATTTGGTATTTTAAGATGGAGAAATATCCTGGTAAGCTAAGCATGTGAGAGCAGGTGGTATTTGGTATTGTGATTGTGGAGAGATGTATGTGTAGGTTAGTAAGTATTTCAGAACAGGGAATATTTGTTATAATGGAGAGAGATACTGGCATTGGTATGGCAAGTATTTGAGAACAGGTGATATTTGGTATTATGGAGAGAGATACTAGCATTGGTATGGCAAGTATTTGAGAACAGGGGATATTTGGTATTATGGAGAGAGATACTAGCATTTGTATGGCAAGTATTTGAGAACAGGGGATATTTGGTATTATGTATATACAGAGATATATGGGTACGCTATTTGATAGCAGGTGATATTTGGTATTATAAGCATGGAGGGGGTATATGGCCAACTCGGTATATGAAACAGGTACTATTTTGTATTGTATGGAGAGGTATATTCTCAAGCTCAGTATCTGAGAGCGTGAAATCTATCTCCTTTTAAACTCACCTAATTTTCATAGTGTCCTTGGTAGTACCTACTGGATCGAAACCTCCCGCAAACGAAACTGAGCACCTCGTCAGCGCCACCGCCAGGGGGTTTGTGAATGAGACATCAACTTTGATGGTGTCTAACAATCCACATGTCGCTGGGCCCTGTTGAACAAATAAGACGACTTGGTCAACGATATTGATCTACTCATGAACACAAACACTCAGAGCGCCAGTTAACAGAAGAAAGTAGTTCCATTTTATATACTTCATCGGATCATAAAATCAGAGAAGCAAGAACCACATGGTAGACCATCTGCTCAGGATAAAATACATTTGCCTCAAGTCCGAATTGACTGGTTGGTGCACTGCAAGGACTAGTTGAGGTGTAGGAATATAATACTGTCCCAACGATACGCATGAATACCGCATCGGTGAGCAATAACCTCATTTCAATACATTTGATCAATTATGAGGTTTAAAGGTTGAAGGTAAAACATGAAAACACCACTTTCCAACATGACACTCTTAACGAAACACTTTGTTCCTTGATCCATGGGTTTTTGTTACAAAACGTGGGGACCGTTGATCACATATCTGCCTTCAGAAGTTCAGGGCAATTTGTCAAACATGAGGTGAGGTGAAATGGGGTTTAACGTCGCGTCCAAGATTATTGCACTTAGAAAGCGACGTGCATGCACGTGTGTGTGTGTGTGTGTGTGTGTGGCTGCTTGTACTAGACCGGACTGATGCCGATTTATAGTGCTAGCCCACTGAGATACCATGCCGCAGTTTAACATGAATACCCCACTCAGACACAGTATACTGACTCCGAGCCGACCAGTCCTTGTTTAAGCCCCTTAACGCCGAGCGCCAGACAGGGTAACAACAAGTACCATCTGTTAACGTCTTTTGGTATGACACGACCGGGGATCGAACCCCGGACCTTCCGCTCTCCGGGCGGACGCTCTACCACTAGACCACGGAGGCGGTCTTGTCAAACACGAAAGCAAATGTCATATGGAGTTTACTGAGAAAACAATAAGTGATCTGCTGGATTTCCTCTTTGAAAACATCCAATACAGATTTGGTAGTAAGATATTTCGACAGGAAGCAGGCATACCCATGGGCAACAATTGTGCTCCCCCTCTTGCTGAACTGTTTCTTTATGCGTGTGAATTAGAATTTCTGCTCGGTTGGGCAAAGTCAAAACAATGTAATATGGCCAAGAAATTTAACTTAGGCTTGAGCAGGTATATCATTGATCTGATATCGTTCCATAACCACCAAATGGCCAATTCCTTTCCACTAATGTTTCCACCTGAACTAGAAATAAAGGCGTCTGTTTCATTTGTTTATATCTATACATAACGATTAAGTGTGACAAAACAGTCTCCACAAGATTGTATGACAAGCAGGATGACTAACTTTCGAACAATATTTCCTCAGCTCCAGCCCTTGGTGTCTACATTTCACAACTTTTGAGGAATATGTGATACATGCCAGTTGTTTGAAAAGGGGTTTTCACCCATATGTCCGTACTAAATGGTCAGTTGCTATGCTTTATCACAGGTGTCCTTGATATAAACCAAACAAACCCCTACTCAACACAACATTAGGTTTGTTTGGTATGGTTTCTTTTCTATAGGTGTAGGTGTATTGATCTACACACCAAGCTGAAAATCATAAAATGTGGGTTCATATTAAAGTCCCACTTTTTTTAATGATAACAATTGTCTGCAAATACCTGAGGGTAAAGTTAACTCAAAAGTCCAGAGAGCATGTTAAATACCCCGCCCAGGATTTAAGCTCTGCTTGGAGAACTTCAGATTATCCGACCACAGAAATTGGCGACATATCAGTGTTTGTGGAAAGAGGAATGAGCATAGGGAAACACAACATGTTTAAGAGCGTATGTTTTGGGATATATTATGTCCGCTTTAGTTACACAGAAACGACATGTCGTAACCAGTGATAATTATTATGTCCCGCAATAAGCCTTCCTAGTAGGGGGTTAGTACCGAGAGTTCCAGATCGGGTCTCCTCATACGGAAGTCCATGTCCTCTGTTGCGATGTCATCTTCGTCTTCCGTGCAAATGGCGACGGCTTTCAGCTCAAAGTTGAAATCATCTTGTGGCCTCTGATTTGCTTGATGTTCATCTACCGTTATCGTGAATTCCTGGCCTGGAGAAAGATAAGCAGACTCCAAAGCAAGGTTTGAATACAGTATCCTTCATGGGTCTTCCCACAATTTGCTCTATTTTTTTGCAGTGGAACGGTACGTGACAGGGATCCAACCATCGATATTACAAAGCCCCCGAACGCCAAATTGAATCATTTCTGATACAACAACCCCCCCCCCCCCCCCCCCCCACCACAACCACCCCACCCCCACCCCCACAAACAAAACCTGCTTAAACATCCCGCTCAAACACACACACAATATTCAATAGTCCTAGAGTTCGTATGACAGCCATTTAGTAAATATTTGATAAATTTGTGACAATGTTGATAATTTGTCACCCTAGCTTGAACGCCTGTTATCAACATATGAAACAGAGATTAATGGTTTTCAAATTAAAAAGCCAAGATGTCATGTGTTATTTCTAATAGCACCCACGTACAGAATATGAAATGTCATGATGGCACATATACATGCTCATTATGGTTACAGAGTCACTACATTTGGGGCCATGTACACACAATTTAAGGTTCTTCAACCAGGATGTGTCAAAGAAAATGCAGTAGAACGCCGCACTCGGCAATATTCCAGCTGTATGACGGCGGTCTGTAAATAATCGAGTGTGGATCAGACAATCCAGTGATTGACATCATGTGCATCGATCCACGCGATTGGGATCGATGACATGCATCAACCAAGTCAGCGAGCCTGACCACCCGATCCCGTTAGTCGCCTTTTACGACAAGCACAGTCGCCTGTTACGGCAAGCATGGGTTGCTGAAGACCTATTCTACTCCGATCCGATGTGAAGTGAGTACTCAGGATAATTGTAGTACATACTGGCACCAGCCTTTATCTTGGTTTCGTCGAATTTTTTAAGAGCCGCGATCCCCGTGACGGAGTCGAAGTAGGTCTTGTACAACACCTTCAGGCTGACTTTGGCGGTGCGATCTTCTTTCTTGCAAGTGTTCTTGACCTTCACCTTGAAGGTGAATGGGCTGCCCACAGTGATATCGTCCATCTCGTCAATCTCAATGGCCAGGCTGCCACACTGCAACGAAAGTACACGAGTGTTATCATTTCCTCAAGGACATTGGGTTTTTTATGTTGCTTGTTTCTTCTAGGTGGAGAGAGATTACCATAAATGATATATAACAAGGTGCGTTCGTGGGGGGTTCACCCCAATTATGTTTCTAGATTTGTCATCACCATACCCGTCGAAGTGGTAAACGTATGAGACCTGCATCACTTCGGGCTGTCCTCCCACATTAAGCTGACACGCCGTGATATAACTGGAAATATGTTAGAGGTGAGGTGAAATTGGGTTTAACGTCGCGACCAAGATTATTGCACTTATATAGCGACGTGCATGCACGTGTATGTGTGTGTGTGGCTGCTTGTACTAGTCCGGACTGATGCCGATTTATAGTGCTAGCTCACTGAGATACCATGCCGCAGTTTAACATGAATACCCCACTCAGACACAGTATACTGACTCCGAGCCGACCAGTCCTTGTTTTAGCCCCTTAATGCCGAGCGCCAGACAGGGTAACATCAAGTACAATCTTTTAACGTCTTTTTGCATGACGCGGCCCGGGATCGAACCCTGGACCTTCCGCTCTCCGGGCGGACGCTCTACCACAAGACCACGGAGGCGGTCGAAAAATGTTAGAAGCAGCGTTAAACCCAACTCACTCACTCGCTTACTCATGCGAGTTACCTGGACTTCATGCTCAGAATCGGACTCGTCCTCGCAGCCGTTCATCAGACGGAATTGCTTTTCAGCACAACGGTGAATTGTCTTCTCCTTCTCCGAGCCTGAAATACACCGACGCCATTTTCTAACTTTGTGGAACATACATGATCACCATTCTATGTTTTGCTTACTGTATTTAACTTGTATTTCAAGCATGTCATCTGTTAAACCAGCCAAAAGGACATGAATTAATATCCATTGTGTGGTTTGAAATGGCGTTAAATGAACACTAGGCTAATGTGAATATGGTCGAGCTGAAGAAGCCCCATTTCCAAACCAGGCGGATTGACGGTCGTAATATATTAAACAGATTTGATAACATTATACGTCTGGACCCTTGACTAGACACATAACAAGATCTAGGTTTCTAGAAGACAAACCACCATTGTCAGCCCTTGATCGGACACGTTGCCCCTCCCAGAATGGTATCTCCTGCGAGCAATGATACATATACTTCAATAAAAATGCGTTTCAGCTTGCCTTCTTCATATTTATAGAACTCTGTGACGTCTTCCCTTTCCAAGTTGTCGTTTCCAAACAAGAAGCTGCCAAAAGATGGAGAGACGTATGGCTTGCCTGTAGGCTGGTGGGTACTAATCTTCTTGCCGACACTGGAACAAATCAATACATTGGGTAGAAAGGCAGACATGTGGTGTTAGCCTTATCAAATGTCTAGCATCTCATCTGAAGGCATTGCCTTCTTTGTAAATGTATATATGACGTTGAGGTTAATCATACATGTTCGGAACAATATAACTCCTGTGAGTGTGTGTAACGATTACTGTGTCTTCCTGACTGACGACTCACGCATTTTGTTCTTTGTATATATGACGTTGAAGTTAATCATAAATGTTCGGAACAATATAACGGCGACTCTTGTGAGTGTTTGTAACGATTACTGTGTCTTCCTGACTGACGACTCACGCATTTCTTAGGCGCTTTTTCTCCACGAGTTTAGCGACCACGTTGCTGCTCTTCCATTCCACCTTGTCGGCGTTCACCTCAGCGTAGATGAAGCTGGTGTCGTAGCCCACGTTCAAGTGACCTTCTTTAATGGCAACCACAGGCGCGGGGCCGCAGGTAAACACACCTATACGCCGAGAAACGAAACGATATATGAGTGCAAAAACGTAAGATTTCCAAACAAGTATAATTAAAGTGATAAAACCATTTCCATGATCATAGGTGAGGTGAGGTGAAATGGGGTTTTGCACTTATATAGCGACGTACATGCACGTGTGTGTGTGTGTGTGTGTGTGTGTGTGTGTGTGTGGCTGCTTGTACTAGTCCGGACTGATGCCGATTTATAGTGCTAGCTCACTGAGATACCATGCCGCAGTTTAACATGAATACCCCACTCAGACACAGTATACTGACTCCGAGCCGACCAGTCCTTGTTTTAGCCCCTTCATGCCGAGCGCCAGACAGGGTAACAACAAGTACAATCTTTTAACGTCTTTTGATATGATGCGGTCGGGGATCGAACCCCGGACCTTCCGCTCTCCGGGCGGACGCTCTACCACTAGACCACGAAGGCGGTCCTCCATGATCATAAGAAGGCAGTGTCCGCTGTACGATTCCGACAATATCATGAGCAAATGTCTATGAATAACTATCAGCTAATGACAACAGGTGTTCGCGAAAAGGTGATCGTATCCTGCCCCATTGGTTACACCCATTACAAACACATGCAGAGGCAGGTCAAGTGTGTACTTGAACAAACAAGGGGACATATGATACACATGCAAGTAGGAAACTTATCGAACATCAGTTTGGTCACTGATGAGTCAAATTTGGAAATATCCTCAACATATCTAGCATAAAACCGTTTGAAATCTTTACTAAGGCCGTGAATGAGGTAAGGTTTAAAGCATGTATAATTTTGTGAGAAGAAAGAGTATCATCTAAGCATTGCATTGTCCGTTCTTTGTTTCGTTCCTCTGTCCATCTTACATGATGCTAATTTTGTATTCTATCTCTGGTTCATTCTCTTAAGCGGTTCGAGAAAACCTCACCATCGCTGCGTTCTTGGGGCGTGGCGTCAATGACATGCCAGCCGTCGTACTTTATGGCGTCAGTGTTCAGATCCGGGCGTCTCATGTACACCTCATTCCAGACGTGGAAGTTCCTGTAGGTACGGAACAATGTTAATAAAATTGTCTTGGTCCAGGGCAATCTCATTAAAATCAGACCTTAGTTCTCGCTACCGCTAAACAAAGATCTGAAGACATCCCATTAGGGGTCACGTCAGGACGACCTTTCATCCGACCAATCAGAGCGTCGCTTACCAGATTATGAAAGTGACAGTCGGAATGTGATTCCTTATCATGCAACCTCGAAAACTTTATTCCGAACGATAGTTACGGGTTTAACGACTGAATCCATAAAATCTAGCCCATCTATTAGCCATTCCAGAGTGTTCTTTTGTTCAGGTTTCAAATTTATAATCGAGAATTTGTCAAAATATGTTTCGAAGCGTAGTCGCCAATTTGAAATTAGTGCCGTAAAGCACGAGAAAGCTGCCTTCTGATTGGTCATTCCATTGGTCCGTCAAAGTTCGCGCAAGGTCGGTCTGACGTGACCCGTAATGGGATGTCCTCAGATCTGTGTTTAGCGGTAGGAGAACTAAGATCTGATTTTAATGAGATTGGGTCCAGGAAGGACTTACATGTATTCATATTGATGAACATTATGCTTCATGGAAGTTACAGTTTTTGATTTCAATGGCTCTGTGTGAGGTGAGGTGAGGTGAGGTGAGGTGAGGTGAGGTGAAATGGGGTTTAACGTCGCGTCCAAGATTATTGCACTTATGTATGCACGTGTGTGTGTGGCTGCTTGTACTACTAGTCCGGACTGATGCCGATTTATAGTCCTAGCTCACTGAGATACCATGCCGCAGTTTAACATGAATATCCCACTCAGACACAGTATACTGACTCCGAGCCGATTTAAAGGCCCGGGTTGTTAGTTTCGGTGACTTGGTGGATCGTACACCGACGGCGTGAATCGTTGCTCGTAATATCAGTCACTGGATTGTCTGGTCCACACATCTTATTTACAGACCGTCGTCCTATTGTTGGAATATTGCCGAGTGCAAACGAAATATATTAGATATAACTATATTCGTAGGTAATCTCTCCCGTGTAGGTGCAGACAGAGTAGTATAGTAGAATGATACAATTGTTAAATTAGAGTATTTATTTCATATGGCGCAGAAAGGTGGCATAAACTCTTCAGTACGATAAAGGCAATGAGTAACAACCCCTATTTCGCCAGGTGGGTCAGTTATCCTATTAAATACGGTATGTCGACGGTTATTTCCTACAGCATATGTCTGTTTGTTTGTTTGTTTAACGTCGCACTCAGCAATATCCCAGCTATATGACGGCGGTCTGTAAATAATGGAGTCTGGACCAGACAATCCAGTGATTGACATCATGTGCATCGATCCACGCAACTGGGATACGATGACATGCATCAACCAAGTCAGCGAGCCTGACCACCCGATCCCGTCAGTCGCCTTTTACGGCAGGCATGGGTTACTGAAGACCTATTCTTCCCCAGATTTTCACGGATCACCAAAGGATCACTTCCGACAACGTACCATACAGAATCGTCCTTTGTTTCCTCAATGTCTCCGTCCACGTTCTTTTTGATGACGTCGATGCTGAGTCTCTCCTGGTCGGTGTTGTGGGCGGAGGCGTAGTTGGTGACGCTGCGACAAGGCAGTCCAATAGCTCTGCACACTAGGCGGAAAAATAGAGCGGCACATGTTAGACTTACAGCATCCTGGTCTGTTTGAGACTTCACTGTTTAAGGACTCTATAAAAGCAAGGCAATCGAGTTATGGGCATAGCATGGACTTTATGACACACAGACCGTCTGAACACACAGTGCCATTAATTAAGAAAGTGGTCAAATGTAACAAATGTTATATTTGGGATAACACTTTCTTAGTAAAGAACTGATTCTTGCTCCTTTTGGGGTTGAGGCTCTTCCGGGATTCGAACTCACACTCCCAGAGTGAGGCACCTAATGGCCAGCATACAAAGTCAGCGATCTAACGGACTCAGCCACTGAGGCTTCCACAAAATAGAAAGTCCGACAACTGGTCTAGATCACGTACTTTGTGCACCCCTCTGACAAGTGTAATTGGCACAGTCATCCGACACAAATTTTAACTGGTTCGTTCAAAGTTACTCCGTTTAGAGAAAAATACGTTCGAGCTACGAAGACTTACGTTGTTTATCTAGAGATAATTTATGAGTAAAAAGAATTCGGGTATAATTCGGGTAAAAATGACCCAAAACAAGAATTATTGCTCAACAACGCACCCAATCTGAATACTCGTATTACTCGACATGTCTTCGGTCCTGACGTACAAAACTTTCAGAAGGGAGTTGCTTCCCCTTGACCAGAACGACCGCCACTTTACTTGAAATGATGTGGTACATCGCACCCTTCTCATTTATATAGTGTCGACGTACCCGTCTTATGCATGCTGCCTACGCACCTTTCTTATATATACTGACAAAAATTACCGAATGAGTGACTGAGTGAGTGAGTGAGTGAGTGAGTGAAAGTGTGACAGAGTGAATCTGTTACTTCACCCAGCAGAGTCTCTTCATGACAGTGTGTAAATAACTGAGTTTGGCAAGCGAAGCCAGTGGTTGAAAGAATGAGCAGCGTTCAACGCCCTCGTGAATAATGACACACCCTCAGCCACGCCACACATGATACTGTAAAACGTGAAATTAATGCGTCTCCAAAAGAATGCGACCGCTGGCTCCTAGCAAAAATGCGACTCAATATCAATGCGACACCCACTCCTCTCAAGCATCAGTGAATTTATATCTAAACAAAATGTCCTCTGTCAGGTTTACAGGAGAATCCTCACCTTAATCCAACCTTACATTAATCCAATCACACACCAAATAGCACCGCTTATTAGCGCTGAGTAAAGTACTTCAGCCAAAACAATACGTGCGCGCTGGCTCGTGTCGGCCTTTGATGCAGTCGCAAAGAGCAAAGACACCGTGTTGGGTTGCGTCTGTCTGGACTTGCAGGTGTGATCAGTGATGACATGAGTGAGTAGAACGCTTGTCTTGACCCCAGCAGTGACAATTCACAATGCCACACATGATACTAGTAACCGCTCCATACTGACTGTATTTTCACGACCGGCATTGTGCTCTTGGGACCAGTTCATCCCCGAAACCTTAAGGGAGCCACCGCTAGTAAAGAGGAAGCAGAACCATGCTTGACCTACCAGCTGTGGTGACCGCTGAGAACACCCAGCACTGGCCGTACCGCACTGGTTTCCCGGTCTTCATGTACTCCAGCAGGATCTTCTCGCTGCCCTGCCAGACGGTGGGCTTGCAGCCGCCGGTGTAGTCGCCGCTCCAGTTGCCCACCAGGACCCCGCCGTCGTCGGGGGCGTTCACCTGCAACACCAGGCACACTCTCGTAGTTAGTGATATGCTTGGTCACCTGTGTGTGCTTATATAGTGACGTGTATGCAAGGGTATCACAGTAGAAAAAGTGTAGGTTTCCGTTTTCCGGAAACCTTCAGGATACCTTCAACAACTTTAAATTTTCTTGGTAACTTTCATATAATCTTTTATGTGTTTCCCCCTTTATTGACTAAAATGCACCCCCAACATTTTGGCATTTTTTGGAAAGATTTCCGGAAGGAATCCGGGCCGGATTTGGGTCGGATTCAAAGTGGGAAGCTATCAACCTACACTTGTTTTGCTGTGTATGTGTGGCTGCTGGTACTAGACCAGACTTATGACTGTTTCACACTGAGATGCCATGCAGCCAGACACAGATATTGTTTCCGAGCCGATCATTCGTTGAACACCATGCAAGTGTGTGTGTGTGTGTGTGTGCGTGTGCGTGCGTGCGTGGGTGCGCGCGCGCGTGTGTGTGCGCGCGTGTGTGTGACACTATTGAAACTCACAATCCCTGCGATCATCCTGGAGACCTTCACTGGGCTTGCCATAGCGGGTGTGGCCTTGAACCCGAAAGCTTTCCGCACGAGGTGGAGAGCAGCATCCAGGATACCGTAATTGAACTGAAACATGGTCGTGAATAAACTAGCTTTACAGATGAACAAGGACTTACAGAGCTGCCCAATTGCACAACAGACTCCTAAACAGTAGACTATTTCACTGCGGGGTCGTAACAGTCTTAACCCGACTAGACCGGGTTGATTGATCTGATGCAGGGACATTTCTCAAATTCATTAGTGCTTAAACATATTGAAGTCTTTAAGGAAGATCTTTTAGGAAGAGATTCCATGCCCATTTATGGAACGATTGTCTTAGGTACCGATCATTTTGATATTCTGGGCGTCGGTGGATGGGGGTGTGCTTTGAAAAGAAACAAATAATTTCTCCTGCTGGATGCCGTGGAAATAATGTTTTGTTGTGATAAAATTGGTCGGCTCCTCCTCACACAGAGAAGAATTGCGAGTTTTGAAGCAGTTTCCGTAAACATAATCCTGTCTCTAACAAAAATCCCAGGCTCCCGCAGAATATTATACTGATGGGGCACTTTTATATAGTAATCAACATTTGATAGGGACAATCACTTTCTCTAAATATACATGACATATTATGAGAATCAGTTTTGTGGCTCATGGAAGATACAAATATCAAAAGTGAGGTAGCATATTTGTCCAATGACTTTTCAATGAGGTGCTCGTAACGACGATAGTATCTCCTGCTACCACGCAGGAAGGAATGCCCCTTCACATATCAAAAAAAATATAGGAGGGTCGTGATCACGAAGCGGTCGAAGCGCCACGATTATCATAACCTCATGTTAAAGAACTGGGTCCACTTGCACAAAGCGATCGTGGGGCTACATTACTCTAACACAGACTAACGATAATCGTATAGCGCTAAGATCGCTTTGTGCAAGTGGTACTCTGTCCCGCTTACCTGGTTGTAGGCCCACGATCTGACGCCGACCTTTCTGAAGCTGCCGTAGTACTGGGTGCCGTTGTCGTTGAGGACCGTCTCAGTCCTCCAGACATCGTCCTCCATGTACACCCAGTCCTCTGTTAGATATACCACATGCGTCCACTAAATTTCATTTTGTAAACAATTCATTGAATGTTTTTTTTAGCAATATTAAAAACTTCATATACATCAAGACAGCCTGCAAGCGGATATACCAATTTGACAGTAAAAGTTTCACTGTCGGTATACGACGGGAGTTTTTTAACCAGATCACTTAATGTTCAGTTTTCAAAAGTAACACCTATTCTTAAAATCGGCAATATATTCCAGCTATATTACGGCGAAATGTAAATAATCGAGTGTGGACCAATAAACCAGTGATAGATATCATGAGCGTCCCAACCCTCCAGGGTACGATGACACACGATCAAGTCCCAAGACATCCTTTTTTATGTATACATACCCAGGGTAAGCATTTCGGTAAACCTTCACTAACCCCTGGACCATTCCCCGTGGTTCTCGCAATCTCAAATTACCTGCCCTTGATATTCATTAGCATGTTACCGACCAATCAAACGTCAACATAAGGGATATGGTAAGGGAGCTAACTCGTATTACCTAGAAACCAAAGCCACCGCCAGTCTTAATGGACATACATTCCTGTCAGTTTTTCAATGTTGAAATTCTCGTAAACTCGATCGCAATCAATAGGACTTGCCGCCATGTTGTTGATATTGTCAACCCAACATTGAGGCTGGTTTGTAACTCGCATTCTGATTGGTACGTTAGACCTAGTAGTGGAGCCAATCAAATTGGAAAATGGAAATCAAGGGCAGATAATTTAAGATTGCGAGAACCATGGGGATGTGTCCAGGGATCAGTGTAGGTTTACCGAAATGCTAGCCCTGGAGATATAAAGGATGTCATGGGACTTGATCGTGTGTCATCGTACCCTGACGGGTTGGGACGCTCATAATATCTATCACTGGTTTATCGGTGATATAGAGGATAGTCCCAAAACTCGTTACCTGATCTTCGTGCGACATAGAAAATGGGCCATGGGGACCTATTGCAACCCGAACCTCAAGGGTTGTTTTTGAAGAAAGAAGCAGAGCATGTTGTTTCCTCACCTTTACACCATGGGTTGAAGATGATGTTGATGTAGTCCTCTGTGTGGTTGTACTGCCAGATTTGATCCTTTCCGTCCTTGACGTCCACGATAGTCCTGATAGCGAACTCCCACTCCCCGATAGGCGTGGTTGCGGGGACGAAGACGGACAGTGTGAGGGTGTTTCCCTCCTGACTGATCACAGTCGCACCCCACTTCTTTGGCTTGTATTTGGTGGCCCCAGTTTCGTCTACCCGGAACTTCTCGTTCAGTCTGTTGTTTGGTTTGTACTCGTCACCTGTCATATGTTAGTTTGGTTGATAGTTATTTTACAGTAATAAGACATGCGCCGCTCTTTTACCAGAGTGAGTGAGTTGGGTTTAACGCCGCTTTTAACAGTATTCCAGTTATATCACGGCGTGTCAGCTTAATGTGGGAGGAAAGCCCGAAGTGATGCAGGTCTCAGACGTTTACCACTTCGGTGAAACCCACGAGCACGGGTATGGTGCTGACAAACCTAGAAACATAATTGGGGCGAACCGGGATTCGAACCCACAATCATAGGTTTCTGGCGTGCCCAAGGGACGCAACTCTGCACAGCGAATCGCGGCGCCTTAGACGAGTGGGCCACCCGTGCCCCCTCTTTTACCAGAACGGGCGGTCGGGTAGCCTATTGGTTAAAGCGTTCGCTCGTCACGCCGAAGACCCGGGTTCGAATCCCGACATGGGTACAATGTGTGAAGCCCATTTCTGGTGTTCCCCGCCGTGATATTGCTGGAATATTGCAAAAAGCGGCGTAAAACCAAACTCACTCACTCACTCACTTTTGCAAGAACATATATCTTCATCATCATAGTATGCTCCTTAATGACGTCATGTCTGTAACTATATACCAATTTCGTCTTGTATACCTGTAAGTGTTTTGTTTGTTTGTTGTTTAACGCCGCACTCAGCGATATTCCAGGGGTCTGTAAATAATCGTGTCTCGACCAGACAATCCAGTGATGATATCATGAGCATCGATCCACGCAATTAGGATCGATGACATGTTTCAACCATGTCAGCGAGCCTGACCACCCGATCCCGTTAATCGCCTCTTACGACAAGCATAGTCGCTTTTTACAGCAAGCATGGGTTGCTGAAGACCTCTTCTACCACGGATCTTCACGGGTCTTGTGGCAAGTGGTCCGTATTAAGAGTTCAATCCATGTATATTTATCTTTGTATATATTTCTATTCAGTATATTATTGTTTTATGTTAACATCCTTCCTCCATGTGATGTATCCGACACCGTGACGTCATTGTTCTGTGTAACTTACCTAAATTGAACAACAGCGTGATGTCATTCTTCTTGATGTCATATGGCCTATCGAAGGTGATGGTCATCTTGAACTCTTGACCTCTACGGAGAACCAGCTCTGCTTGTCTCCCTTCGGATTCCTTCGCGCATGCGTACATGTCCGTGTGGTGTTCCTTGGCATTTTCGGCGAAGTGCAGGTCGACTCCGGTGACGTGAAGCTTCGTCTCCAGTTCCACCTTCTCAACTTCTGTCTTCTTCGGCACTGTTTCCTCTGGAGATGAAACATAGACGACAAAGGAATGAATTAGCGAGTGACACTGGTTAAACGTTGCTTTGAACAGTATTGCATTTAAAGCATGATTTGTAAGCTCTTGACGTCTTAAACGTTTTCCTCGCACGAGCTGAAATACCTAGAAACGTAGTCAGGATGAATCTTGGATTCGAACCCACGATAAAAGGTAAGGCACACAGCGCGCTCAGAGAGGAAGGGCAATGAACAGTTGCAACACAGATACAACATTTGTCAACCAGGAGAGTACAACGACTGGTTATGAAAAAGCATTGATGCCTATGCATTAACATTCATAGACGGGTAGGACAATTAACAGTGTTTTCGACCATAACACGTTATCACTCAATAGAACTATTCCTTTGAACATGCATCCGTAATTATAAGATAATGCTCTTCTGTTTCTTATCACAACAGTATTTTTAAAGATAATTACACCCTGATGGTTAATGTTTGTCTTGTTTGTATTAATAAAGGATGCAGATATCTTTAAAAAAAATAAAAATAAAATTAAAAAAATTATCGAAATTTATTAACATTGTTGTCATCAAGCTCTATCTTAAAATATAAACCCGTGGTCTGCAAAGTGATGTCGTCGTCTTAATAGGACCGTCCCTGGCTGATATATCATCATGCAAGACGCCCCCATACATAATATGCCTAAAAGTATCATCTTCATAGTGAACAAGCATAGGGCCTTGGGAGACCAACTGTGCCTCTTGAAGTCCAAACGGGGAACAAACACGGGCGCCGTGAGCCATTGTGCCCATGCCTCCTCACCAGGAACCAATATTAGGACCAGGAGAATTATTCTACCCTTGAATTTCAACAAGTAAATATGGCGGTTATTCGGTTTCTAAGTTTGTGGTTCTCACCGAAAATACATCAACACTATTGCAAAGCTGATCCGTTAAACATATCTGGACCAGACTATACAGTGATTGTTATCATGAGCATCGATCTACGAAATTAAGATACGATGACATGCATCAATCAAGTCAGCGAGCTTGACCACTCGATCCCGTCAGTCGCCTCTTACGACAAGCATGGTTTGTTGAAGGAACACGATAACCCGAATCTTCACAGGTCTCCTAGAAGTCTTCTTTTAAAGCTAGAGGGGGCACGGGTGGCCCAGTCATCTAAGGCGCCGCGATTCGCTGTGCAGAGTTGCATCCCTTGGGCCAGAAACCTATGATTGTGGGTTCGAATCCCGGTTCGCCTCGATTATGTTTCTAGGTTTGTCAGCACCATAACCGTGCCCATGGGTTTCACCGAAGTAGTAAACGTCTGAGACCTGCATCACTTCGGGCTTTCCTCCCACATTAAGCTGACACGCTGTGATATAACTGGATTACTGTTAAAAGCAGCGTTAAACACAACTCACTCATTAAAGCTAGATATTTTGAAAGAAACATGGTTAGTAATACTGCGCACAATGCTAATGATCTCCACTATACCATGACTATATTTGCCAAGTGCTGTAATCAGTTTGGTTATACTCGTACATTCAAGTAAAACTAAAATACTAAAATACTAACGGTTATAAGAAAGATTATAAGCACGATTTCAAGTTGTGTTATGCTGTTCCACAAGACGTAAATATAGATAACACCTATCTTGGCAAACTATTCGAAAAGATAATATATTTTTTTCAGTGAATGAGTAAAACTATGCTTTTAAGCGGCGTTTAGCAACATTTCAGCAATATCACAGCGGGGGACACCAGCATTGTGTTTCACACATTGTAACCATGTGAGGAATCGAAACCGAGCCTTCGTCGTGACGATCGAAGCTTTAACAACAAGGCTACGTCACCGCCCCTAAATTATTTTCAATGCCAAACTTGAACTGGTAAAATACCCAGTAGGATGAGATTGTAATGTGACTGTTAACCTTCTAGGTATAAAGTAGCTGATAAAGTAGCTCGGGTTGTATACTCACCAGGGAGATGAGAATGAAATTCGAGTGCAGACTGAGATCCACTGAACGGGGTTACAATGTAGCGCATCGGGCATACTTTAGGATGTAGATTTATGGCATTATAAATATGGCATTATTATTGATCAGTTCAGTAGCACTTTTCTGCACAAGTGTGCAACCATGCAACGCAGTGGTTACCTTGATGGCGTATAATTATCTCTTTCTCCTTGCTGGGGTCGGCCGGGGGTAGGAACTTCTCGTCACGCTCTGATGCACGAGGCCTGACTCTGACGCTGTTGTAGGCCCGGAGTGACCTTGAGTAGTTCATCCTGCGCATCCTGCGAGACCTGAACAAACATTGACGAAGTAAATATGAATTATGCATATATAATTTAGCAATATTCCATCAACATAAAGGCTAGGTCGACAAGAAATAGGCTTAACGTATTGCTCCATGTGGGGAATCGAAACTGGGCTTTCGTCGCAGCAAGCTGATGCTCTATCCACTAGGCCACCCTACAGACGCACGAACAAACAAACAAACAAACATAACAGTCAATGACATCAGGTTGTCGTCATATTTTTATGTGCCCTGCTGTGATATTGCTGAAATATTGCTTAAAGTGGCTTAACACCCACTCTCTCATATTCAGACCGTCCCCGGGGTCTAGTGGTAGAGCGTCAGTATACAGCGTCTGAGTTGGGTATTCCTGTTGGGTATTCCTGGTATCTCAGTGGGGTAGCACTATAAAATCAACATTAGTCACTTCTAGTACAAGCAGACACACAACCAGCGCTGCTACAGTCCGGCAGGGCGTCCAACATAATGTGTATGTTACTAACAGGAGAGGTCACATGGCCCGTAATAGCCCACTATAGAGCTTCGGTCAGGATCTGTGACGTGATGCCGACCACGTGATCGGATGGCATAAAGCTCATTATTTCAGCCACTCATGGGTGGACTAATCCATTTTAAGATAATCTGCTTGTTTATACCATTCTGTATCGTTGGTGCTGCCTGGAGGAGACCCACTCGCTGTCAACATTGTCTCTGTGATACGCCGTGGTGGGTGGGTGGATTATTTACCGTACTCATATGGCTAAAATACTGCTGACTGCGGCGTTAAACAATATGTACTCACTTGTTCAGTGGTCGTACACACTAAGCCAATACATTCAGGTCGTCTTAAAGAGTGCTTGTGTCCCGTGTCCTCGTGTAATAATAATGTGTAAGCAGTATTTAATTAAGCGCGTGTCACCTACCATGAGTCCCTGGGTCTCAAACTGCAGTAGAACTTGAATATAGGGCACCAAATATACACTCACACACTAACAGCTGGCGGCAGTGCAATATATATAGTCACATTCTCAGCTGAATACTGGTACATGTATGTATGCCGACTTTCAATGTAAGTCTGTGTGTATCTGTGTGTGAGTGTCTGTGTCTGTGTGTGTATCTGTTTGTGAGTGTCTGTGTCTGTGTGTTTGTCTCTGCGAGGATGGGTGTATACGTGTGTATGTGAGTGTCTGTGTGTGTCTGCGAATGTATGTGTGTATGTGTTTGTGTGTGTATCTGTTTGTGAGTGTCTGTGTCTGTGTGTGTATCTGTGTGTGAGTGTCTGTGTCTGTGTCTGTGCAAGGATGGGTGTATACATTGTATGTGTGTATGTGAGTGTCTGTGTGTGTCTGCGAATGTGTGTGTGTATGTGTTTGTATCTGTGTATGTATCTGTGTGTCTGTTCGTGTATGCGAGTATATGTGTGTATGTATCTGTGTGTCTGCATGTATGTGTTTATATGTGTTTCTATTTGATTTGTGTGTGTGTATGTGTCTTTGTGTCTATGTGTGTATCTGTGTCTGTGTCTGTGTCTGTATCTCTCTCTGTGTGTATTTCTGTGTGTGTCTGTGTTTGTATATGTGTGTATATCTGTGTGTGTATCTTTGTGTGTATGTGTTTGTATCTGTATAATGTATCTCTGTGTGTGTGTACGTATCTGTGTGTGTATGTATCTCTCTGTGTGTGTATGTGTTTATATCTGTGTGTATGTGTTTGTATCTGTGTATGTATCAGTATGTGTGTCTGTGTCTTTGTGTCTATGTGTGCATCTCTATGTGTGTATCTGTGTGTGTGTGTGTGTTTATGTCTGTGTGTGTATGTGTTTGTATCTGTGTGTGTGTGGATGTGTGTGTGTGTGTACGTATCTGTGTGTGTATGTATCTGTGTGCGTGTGTATGTGTTTATATCTGTGTGTGTATGTGTTTGTATCTGTGTGTTTGGATGTGTGTGTGTACGTATCTGTGTGTGTATGTATCTGTGTGCGTGTGTATGTGTTTATATCTGTGTGTGTATGTGTTTGTATCTGTGTGTGTATGTGTGTATGTACGTATCTATGTGTATGTATCTCTCTGTGTGTGTATGTGTGTGTATCTGTGTGTGTGTATACGTATCTGTGTGTGTATGTATCTGTGTGCGTGTGTATGTGTTTATATCTGTGTGTGTATGTGTTTGTATCTGTGTGTGTGGATGTGTGTGTGTGTACGTATCTGTGTGTGTATGTATCTGTGTGCGTGTGTATGTGTTTATATCTGTGTGTGTATGTGTTTGTATCTGTGTGTGTGGATGTGTGTGTGTACGTATATGTGTGTGTATGTATCTGTGTGCGTGTGTATGTGTTTATATCTGTGTGTGTATGTGTTTGTATCTGTGTGTGTATGTGTGTATGTACGTATCAATGTGTATGTATCTCTCTGTGTGTGTATGTGTGTGTATCTGTGTGTGTGTGTATACGTATCTGTGTGTGTGTGTATATGCGCTCGTGTGTGTGTGCGTGTGTGTGTGAGGCTGAAGTATCCTACCTTCTTGAAAGGACTGAGTTGTTGTTGCTTCCTCGGAATCTGGCAGAGTACATGATGTAGGATGTTGATATCGAAGTCGCCCCCGATGAATAGCTGCAGCTGCCGGTGAATAAAGGCTGATTCCCAGTACGGCTAGAGACAAAAGGTAATTTGTGAACTCGCAGCATATGTTAGACACTAAAATTTGGGGGATTTAGGCATCGAGTAAAGAGGTGTTGAGTCGGAAATATCATTGGAAAATATAGGCTAGGAGTAAGGCAACGGTAGAGTAAGCTGCAACAACATTGGGACGACAGAGGTAAATATTGGATCGACAGCAACATTCGGAACATAGATATGAAATAAGGACGAAAGAGGGAAAGTAATGGATCGACAGCAACATTGGGAACATAGGCATAGAATAAGGACGAAAGAGGGAAAGTAATGGATCGACAGCAACATTGGGAACATAGGCATAGAATAAGGACGCAAGAGGGAAAGTAATGGATCGACAGCAACATTGGGAACATAGGCATAGAATAAGTTCGCAAGAGGCAAAACGTGGATCGACAGCAACATTGGGAACATAGGCATGAAATAAGGACGAAAGAGGGAAAGTAATGGATCGACAGCAACATTGGGAATATAGGCATAGAATAAGGACGAAAGAGGGAAAGTAATGGATCGACAGCAACATTGGGAACATAGGCATAGAATAAGGACGAAAGAGGGAAAATAATGGATCGACAGCAACATTGGTAACATAGGCATAGAATAAGGACGAAAGAGGGAAAGTAATGGATCGACAGCAACATTGGGAACATAGGCATAGAATAAGGACGAAAGAGGAAAAGTAATGGATCGACAGCAACATTGGGAACATAGGTATGAAATAAGGACGAAAGAGGGGAAGTAATGGATCTACAGCAACATTGGGAACACAGGCATAGAATAAGGACGAAAGAGGGAAAGTAATGGATCGACAGCAACATTGGGAACATAGGCATAGAATAAGGACGCAAGAGGGAAAGTAATGGATCGACAGCAACATTGGGAACATAGGCATAGAATAAGGACGAAAGAGGGAAAGTAATGGATCGACAGCAACATCGGGAACATAGGCATAGAATAAGGACGAAAGAGGGAAAGTAATGGATCGACAGCAACATTGGGAACATAGGCATAGAATAAGGACGAAAGAGGGAAAGTAATGGATCGACAGCAACATTGAGAACATAGGCATAGAATAAGGACGCAAGAGGGAAAGTAATGGATCGACAGCAACATTGGAACATAGGCATAGAATAAGGACGCAAGAGGCAAAACGTGGATCGACAGCAACATTGGGAACATAGGCATGAAGTAAGGACGAAAGAGGGAAAGTAATGGATCGACAGCAATATTGGGAACATAGGTATAAAATAAAGACGAAAGAGGGAAAGTACTGGATCGACAGCAACATTGGGAACATAGGCATAGAATAAGGACGAAAGAGGGAAAGTAATGGATCGACAGCAACATTGGGAACATAGGTATGAAATAAGGACGAAAGAGGGAAAGTACTGGATCGACAGCAACATTGGGAACATAGGCATAGAATAAGGACGAAAGAGGGAAAGTAATGGATCGACAGCAACATTGGGAACATAGGTATGAAATAAGGACGAAAGAGGGAAAGTACTGGATCGACAGCAACATTGGGAACATAGGCATAGAATAAAGACGAAAGAGGGAAAGTAATGGATCGACAGCAACATTGGGAACATAGGCATAGAATAAGGACGAAAGAGGGAAAGTAATGGATCGACAGCAACATTTGGAACATAGGCATAGAATAAGGACGAAAGAGGGAAAGTAATGGATCGACAGCAACATTGGGAACATAGGCATAGAATAAGGACGAAAGAGGGAAAGTAATGGATTG
Organism: Haliotis rufescens; assembly: GCF_023055435.1. NCBI lineage: Eukaryota > Metazoa > Mollusca > Gastropoda > Lepetellida > Haliotidae > Haliotis > Haliotis rufescens. The sequence goes on from NW_025963857.1 coordinate 13,465,079, forward strand.
ACAGCAACATTGGGAACATAGGCATAGAATAAGGACGAAAGAGGGAAAGTAATGGATCGACAGCAACATTGGGAACATAGTCATAGAATAAGGACGAAAGAGGGAAAGTAATGGATCGACAGCAACATTGAGAACATAGGCATAGAATAAGGACGAAAGAGGGAAAGTAATGGATCGACAGCAACATTGGGAACATAGGCATAGAATAAGGACGAAAGAGGGAAAGTAATGGATCGACAGCATTATTGGGAACATAGGCATAGAATAAGGACGAAAGAGGGAAAGTAATGGATCGACAGCAACATTGGGAACATAGGCATAGAATAAGGACGAAAGAGGGAAAGTAATGGATCGACAGCAACATTGGGAACATAGGCATAGAATAAGGACGAAAGAGGGAAAGTAATGGATTGACAGCAACATTGGGAACATAGGCATGAAATAAGGACGAAAGAGGGAAAGTAATGGATCGACAGCAACATTGGGAACATAGGCATAGAATAAGGACAAAAGAGGGAAAGTAATGGATCGACAGCAACATTGGGAACATAGGCATGAAATAAGGACGAAAGAGGGAAAGTAATGGATCGACAGCATTATTGGGAACATAGGCATGGGATAAGGACGAAAGATTAATGTATTAATTGTAAATAATGACACATGTAAATCTTTTGGAGAGGGCGTTCTAAGTTGTGATAACTTGTGCCCAATCCTTTTCATGAGCATAAAATATGTTTAAACTGGACATGGGCATAGAATAAGGACGAAAGAGGGAAATTAATCGATCGACAGCAACATTGGGAACATAGGCATAGAATAAGGACGCAAGAGGGAAAGTAATGGATCGACAGCAACATTGGGAACATAGGCATAGAATAAGGACGAAAGAGGGAAAGTATTGGATCGACAGCAACATCGGGAACATAGGCATAGAATAAGGACGAAAGAGGGAAAGTAATGGATCGACAGCAACATTGGGAACATAGGCATAGAATAAGGACGAAAGAGGGAAAGTAATGGATCGACAGCAACATTGAGAACATAGGCATAGAATAAGGACGCAAGAGGGAAAGTAATGGATCGACAGCAACATTGGAACATAGGCATAGAATAAGTTCGCAAGAGGCAAAACGTGGATCGACAGCAACATTGGGAACATAGGCATGAAGTAAGGACGAAAGAGGGAAAGTAATGGATCGACAGCAATATTGGGAACATAGGTATAAAATAAAGACGAAAGAGGGAAAGTACTGGATCGACATCAACATTGGGAACATAGGCATAGAATAAGGACGAAAGAGGGAAAGTATTGGATCGACAGCAACATTGGGAACATAGGTATGAAATAAGGACGAAAGAGGGAAAGTACTGGATCGACAGCAACATTGGGAACATAGGCATAGAATAAGGACGAAAGAGGGAAAGTAATGGATCGACAGCAACATTGGGAACATAGGTATGAAATAAGGACGAAAGAGGGAAAGTACTGGATCGACAGCAACATTGGGAACATAGGCATAGAATAAGGACGAAAGAGGGAAAGTAATGGATCGACAGCAACATTGGGAACATAGGCATAGAATAAGGACGAAAGAGGGAAAGTAATGGATCGACAGCAACATTTGGAACATAGGCATAGAATAAGGACGAAAGAGGGAAAGTAATGGATCGACAGCAACATTGGGAACATAGGCATAGAATAAGGACGAAAGAGGGAAAGTAATGGATCGACAGCAACATTGGGAACATAGGCATAGAATAAGGACGCAAGAGGGAAAGTAATGGATCGACAGCAACATTGGGAACATAGTCATAGAATAAGGACGAAAGAGGGAAAGTAATGGATCGACAGCAACATTGAGAACATAGGCATAGAATAAGGACGAAAGAGGGAAAGTAATGGATCGACAGCAACATTGGGAACATAGGCATAGAATAAGGACGAAAGAGGGAAAGTAATGGATCGACAGCATTATTGGGAACATAGGCATAGAATAAGGACGAAAGAGGGAAAGTAATGGATCGACAGCAACATTGGGAACATAGGCATAGAATAAGGACGAAAGAGGGAAAGTAATGGATCGACAGCAACATTGGGAACATAGGCATAGAATAAGGACGAAAGAGGGAAAGTAATGGATTGACAGCAACATTGGGAACATAGGCATGAAATAAGGACGAAAGAGGGAAAGTAATGGATCGACAGCAACATTGGGAACATAGGCATAGAATAAGGACAAAAGAGGGAAAGTAATGGATCGACAGCAACATTGGGAACATAGGTATGAAATAAGGACGAAAGAGGGAAAGTACTGGATCGACAGCAACATTGGGAACATAGGCATAGAATAAGGACGAAAGAGGGAAAGTAATGGATCGACAGCAACATTGGGAACATAGGTATGAAATAAGGACGAAAGAGGGAAAGTACTGGATCGACAGCAACATTGGGAACATAGGCATAGAATAAGGACGAAAGAGGGAAAGTAATGGATCGACAGCAACATTGGGAACATAGGCATAGAATAAGGACGAAAGAGGGAAAGTAATGGATCGACAGCAACATTTGGAACATAGGCATAGAATAAGGACGAAAGAGGGAAAGTAATGGATCGACAGCAACATTGGGAACATAGGCATAGAATAAGGACGAAAGAGGGAAAGTAATGGATCGACAGCAACATTGGGAACATAGGCATAGAATAAGGACGCAAGAGGGAAAGTAATGGATCGACAGCAACATTGGGAACATAGTCATAGAATAAGGACGAAAGAGGGAAAGTAATGGATCGACAGCAACATTGAGAACATAGGCATAGAATAAGGACGAACGAGGGAAAGTAATGGATCGACAGCAACATTGGGAACATAGGCATAGAATAAGGACGAAAGAGGGAAAGTAATGGATCGACAGCAACATTGGGAACATAGGCATAGAATAAAGACGAAAGAGGGAAAGTAATGGATCGACAGCAACATTGGGAACATAGGCATAGAATAAGGACAAAAGAGGGAAAGTAATGGATCGACAGCAACATTGGGAACATAGGCATGAAATAAGGACGAAAGAGGGAAAGTAATGGATCGACAGCATTATTGGGAACATAGGCATGGGATAAGGACGAAAGATTAATGTATTAATTGTAAATAATGACACATGTAAATCTTTTGGAGAGGGCGTTCTAAGTTGTGATAACTTGTGCCCAATCCTTTTCATGAGCATAAAATATGTTTAAACTGGACATGGGCATAGAATAAGGACGAAAGAGGGAAATTAATCGATCGACAGCAACATTGGGAACATAGGTATGGGACGGGGAAGGCGAGAGATAACGTATAACCGATTCAACCAACTATAACTTCCCTCCGTCCGACATGGGCATGGTTATAACGAAGATGGAAAGCGTGAAAAGTCGTGTTTCATGAAACCAGTTCTTATCCCATGGCAGTGGTTGTTGACGTTACTATGTGAGTGAATAAACACACCACAATGATGTCGAGCCTGTTCCGGGGTTTGTTATAGCAAGAGCTGATTTACTTCGACACCTGCCTCGGTCGATTTATCCAGTTGTGCTATATTATGCTATTTTGGGACAATAGGAGGTGACCACATGGTAGTGTTATAACATCAGTCCAACATACCAGAACTAGCAACCGAGGCACGTCAGAACCTAACTAATACTTTTATAGGTTCCATTGTTCATACAAAGTGTTATTTTCACGTGTAGTACAAGAGGAGAGGTGAAATGGGGTTTAACGTCGCGTCCAAGATTATAACACTCATACAGCGCCGTGCATGCACGTGTCGTGTAGTACCAGAACACCCACAGGTATCAATAAAGACATCCGTCAATTGTTACGTAAAGCGGTCTCACCTGCTGCAGCTGTTGGCACTGTATACATTACGGTTCCACATGGTGATGCTTTCTACACATTAGGTGTGTAAAGTCGAGGTGTCACACTCTCATATATAGCGAGTTCCACTTCCCGTGTACAGTGCCGCTCAGAAACAATTACCGCTGACGTGCTCACCGTGGTCATTTGTACAAAATAAGCAGAATCTAACTTCTAGTACCAAGTACGTGTCGACTCATCAGGGTTCACTATGTGATTTGCCGTTAGTTGGTCATTGTGCCCCGATTGCGTTAATCGGTGTTCATGCTTTCAACCATTGGATTGGCAGACTTAGATTCTGTTATTGGCTGACGTGATATAGCTGGGCTAGTGCTGTCTATGGAGTACATTAACCTACAGTATTAACTCACTTTACAACTACTCATGACAAAGGTTAAGGGATTTTTTTATTTAAAAAAATTATCATTGCTCTAGTTTTGCATGCACCATTCTTATTAAAGGAAATCTAGAATCGCAAAACAGTAGGAAAGATTTAAAGGTTAATTTCTTGTAATCCACTCATCTAACTTAATGTTTACCATTTTTTATGAGGGGTTAGCACAAAAAGTCGGCACGAAGTCTCCCTTGCGTAAACTTGAAGTAGTTTCCTATGAAATATGTGCGCTTAGAACTGGACCCCTACAGCCACGTCATACCAAGACGTGAGAATGTAATTGTAGATAGGTAGCGGTACGTATATTAGGTCGGTACTGTAGCGAGTCCCTCCCCATACAACAATGTGTCGGAAACAGATTATCATGTGGGAGTGGTGTCAGGGGGAACAAGGTCTCTGTCGGGACGTGACGCCAACGCTCTCGAACAGACACTGAACTTATATCAGTTTTCCAACGTACTGTTTCTAGTTACGTGAGGGTATCTGTTACTTCACATCCCCAATAAAAGGGAAGGGTAAAGCTGACTTTGTTGAGTCTGTCACAATAAGGCAAAGGCTTGTCTAAACATTACAGCGCTTCTTTCATCTTGTTAACCGAATACTAACAAGAAGTCGTATTTCTGCAATGTTATCAAAATGTAACTTTTGGATTTCAAATGAGGAGGACATTTCCCTATTTTCATTTGTTATATAAGTTCCCGTGCTTTTTCAGGTGAACAATTGACTTGCCTGTGCATGTTTTTGTGACGGGTGCCGCCGGTGGGGCAATATACGATCACCTTTTCGCGAACACCTGGTATCATTACTATTCATAAACACATGCTCATGATATGGTCGGAGTCGTACAATCGAGTCTGTTTTGTGCAGAGATTTCTATTAGATGTGGAAAGGGTTTTGTCTCTTTACTTTCACAACAGAGAGTAGCTTGTTTCTGTCATTGAACTGTGGACACACTGACTTAATGAATAACAGAATTAATAGAATTTATGCTTTATATGCAAGCTTCAGGCGACGATACACAGAAAACTGCAATGTTGTAATTTAAAATCATAGACAGAGATATCGACTAGATGAAGTTAATGTTGATACAATGAGAAGAACCCTTTCGTATAACTTTGTTTTATATGATGAGTCAAACCGACGAATGACAAACAGTGCAAGGACGTCGGTCGCGGAAATATTTGGGTTATAGCCTTGACCGTGACGTCAGTTGACTAAGTTCACTTCCGGAATGTCAAGGACCTTTTTCCATCCACTGACACAAATTCCACTCTGACCAAACAGGTCAGATATGTAGATCATTTTGTAGATATTTAGATCAGTATAGTTTATTGAATGTAATTTCTGATCATAATGATTAAGTACATCTTACGAGTAACAACATTGTTTCGCCTTTCGATCATTTTCCAACACACGTGAAGCAGATCCTGGTACGGCTAAGGAACGCAAATCTGCACAGCGAATTCCAGAGCTCTCGGATCGTTGGAGCTCAGTTCGGTCATTGCTCCTCGTCACGTGGAGTATGATTTCAACATGAAACTCAAACTATCGACATATGTAATTACGTTGGTGTTAAGTTGGTGTATAAATTTGTTTGAAAAGACTTGATAACAAATTAGGAAACCATATTTGGTAAAGTCAAGTTTCGAAAAAGGATCCAACACATTCTGGTTTTAAACAGGGAATTGAAAACTTGTGCGTAAGGAGGGAGCTCACTTCCATTGACAATGAGCAAACATTTAGGAAGACTGTGACACTGATACGTCACAGTGTTGCAACGAAATGGGTAATTTGGATAGTTTGTTCTGCACATATCGTGTAACGTCCATGGCTCATACGTGCAGTATTATGTATGGAAATCTCGCCCTTATGATCTGATCAAATTTGACACCGACAGATTCTATTTTAATCTGATGGTATATTTGTTTACGGCGAATACAATTATCGGTTGTTTATTTTTCCATGCAGTACAGGAGAGTGTTAGTGTGAATAGAAACTAGCGGTATAACGAAGCCTTGGGCTCCGTTTCACGATCTTCGGACCAGCATTACTCTATGTTAAAGTATGGAAGTTACGATCCTCTCAGTGCTAAGGTCGCCTGGCGAAAAGGGGACCAGAGATTAAGGATGTTTTCTTGAATATCGAATAGCGGTATGACGACGTCATGCAGTAATTAAGGCTATATATAAGGATAAGTTATAACTAAAACCTGCTGATATATTGATTTTACCTGACGTGATACCTGATCTGCATTTATTATGTATAGTTGCCTTTCAAATTGAAAATACTTTTGTATGTTATACAAGCAATGAGAGATTGAATACTCTGAAGTGAGTGAGTGAATGTTGTTTAAAGCCACAGTAAGCAGAAATGGTGTTTTACCACATGGCGGAAAACATGAACAACGATCCACGCTTAGAGGGCACGATCCTTTTTAATCGCCTCATCCAACACATTCCCAGACATTTTCTACCGCGGGTTATAAGGCTTAATTGGTCAGAGAGTGGCCAATGAAACTGCTTAGTACAGAAAGTATGCCCATGAAAATTGGATTTGACTAAAAGATTACAACAGTTTTCAGAACATTACAAGGCTGAAAACAGTCGCCGAAACACAACTATGATTCCAAATTAGTGAGTGGGTGAGTTGGGTTTAACGCCGCTTTTAACAGTATTCCAGTTATATCGCGGCGTGTCAGCTTAATGTGGGAGGAAAGCCCGAAGTGATGCAGGTCTCAGACGTTTACCACTTCGGTTAAACTCAGCATCTCTGAATGTATCGTGAGGCTCCATAGTCAAAGTGTGAGGTATCTGGTCAAGGTGTACCATTTATATGTGTTTGCCTGATTGGCTTAGGACAGGATTATGAAGCCTTCTCACAAGTTATTATGAAAAGGCAGGAATATGCTTTCAGTAAACAAGTATAAAATCCCTTGGTTCATTTCAGTGATTATGTCTAATTACTGAAGATTTCAGTAATTAGACATAACCACCGAGTGAATCAGTTATTAGACATAATCACTGAAATTTTCAGTCATCAGACTTAATCACTGATTATACTTGTTTCCTGTAACATATATAGATCGAGATCTGAAAATACAGCGACCATGTCGTTGAGTACATGTGCCATACATTTTGTTTGAACTTAAGGGTATGGTTAGCTTACCTTACCGCAATCACCTACATCTCTGTCACCCAACGAGCAAGGGCAGCAATAGCTTACATTGCAAATAAGAACAATTTAATCGGATTTTATGTGTCAGCGAAGGTTCACAGAAGTAATCATTGTATGCGACATACCGGTACGTTCTCCAACAAAGAGCGGCTTACTTTAGTACTGTACAATAATAGTGAACGGCCGTTATGTGGGTATTGCATGTAAATTCAGTCTGTATATCTTGTAGTGCTCCTTCAACTGGTTATGCCATGTTTATCGTGTACTATAATGATGGATATATATGGTTCTTTATTCATGCAATGATTGAGCTATAAATTATGCAGTAAAACATACTGATGCAATTTACCGATTTTGTTTCTATGTTAGACGTCATACTAGGAAGCAGACTTTAGTTTAATCCACCATTGTTTAAGGGATTATCATGCTCCGGTAGGTTTATACCACAACAATAGCGTCCGACAAAATGGGAACCAGCCGGTTATCCAAGTGCCAATCGTAAATTAAAGGAAATGTCGGCTAAAGGCTTACGATTCCGCCTGTACAGTAAACTACGCATATAACGAACTCAAAGCGTGCTCTAATTCTAGTTCGTTATAACCGTAGTTCGTAATATGCATGTGTACAGTATATATAAAGCAAATTGCCGGGACCAAAAAAGAAAGTTCGTTATATCCGTCAGTTCGTTATAAGCGTGTTCGTTATAAACGTAGTTTACTGTATATCATAAGCATGGGTCCCTGAATCACAATCAAATAACGATGACATATATATTTCAGTATATTACCTTTGCCACCACATAGACAAAGTATTCAGGTCTGAAAATGTGGAACGAATAAATTTTAAATGTGTTACCAAGTTTCAATGGTGGAATCGTATCATGCATCAGGACGCTAGCTGTTTTATTTCTCTGAGAGAAATTGAGGGATTTAGCTGTTGGGGTTAATAAACGACATCGGCATCACTGTTCCTGGACATTTTATACACAACATATGAACAACAGACCAACGAATAAACAATAAAGCAGAAGAGCTGCTCGACATCGGCAGGTGCGTGAGTGCTGTTTTACGCCGCAGAAGTAACATTACAAAGATGTCAAGGTGGCATGGAAATATTTATGACACTTGGCTAGCACTTAAAACCGAATTAAGAATAAGTCCGGACTAGTACAAAGAGCAACACAGACACGTGCATGTATTATAGGCATGAAAGCGTAATACATATTTAGATAATTAAAGGGTAGTTAAATCAATAGGTCATAGAAATAAGAGGGAATATATACCAGATAATATAACAAGAATTGGCACCATCTCAGAGTGTGGGGACACACTCTTCGCCAGAACGGGGGTCGTATTATAGGCATAAAAGTACAGTAATTAACAACTAATTAAAGTAATTAACAATTCATTAGGGCACCTACGTGATTGTATATAAAGGTCAAGAAGAGGAGTTGAAACCAGTAAGATGTAAACATAACACATTGATATAGATATAGGAGACGGGCAGCTCTGATAGTTGAAGACTACGGGAGCATACTTGGCCACGAGTAACCAGGGGTGAGGGTAGTAGGTCGAGGGCTATACATTAATGAAAAACAAGTGGAACAGAGATGAGAGGGACGGAAACGTCAGGGTCTTGAGACATATATGGTATTGGGGGGGAATAGTTCGAATTCCAAAAGGGTGAGAAGCTACATCATGGCAAGTCCGAATAAGGTGCTGGTTATTAGATAAGAGTGGGTTAGAATGATCTAGTGTAGGGGGGAAAGGTGGCTGACCAATGATAGATGGAAAAATGAGTAGAGCTGTGACGTAGGTACCGGTTTAAAAAGGGGCAAAAGCCCCAAATCAAGGTCGGCTAAGAACGAATAGAGAACGGCTAGAGACGGCAAGAGAGCGGCTAGGTAGCGGCTGCGGCTGGGGAGACTACATCTGGACTGGTGCTCCGCTCTCGGCTTGTTGTCACGATCTTTCGAACCAGAAACAAACCTAGGCACCAGCATTTCGACTGAGACTGAAGCATTGCGGCCGAAGACTCATAATGAAGTGACAAATAGAGTGGGTTGACCGGCAACACAAAGTGGGAATAAAAGCTGTTAAACAAAGATCACTCTTTGTGCTTGTTGGAGGAACTACGGTAATAGGTCCACGGCCCTCGGGTACTGACATTGTACCTCTCGTAACATCCCAGTCTGTCAGCAACAAGAACGAGGGGATTACCGTGGTACAGGTGAGGAGGTAACGACTGTTACACTCCGGTTAATTAACACCAATTAACACCTGTAATTAAGGGGCGAAAAGTACCTTGGATACATGTACGTCGCTATATAAGTGCAATAATCTCGACGTTGAACCCCATTTCACCTCACCTCACCTCACCTCGCGTGAGCCATACAGTTGTTCTAACCAGCGTATCGTGACCTATCTAAGGAGGAACATACGTCAAGCATTACTGATTAGAAATAATCGGAAAATGTATATGCCTCTATGAAAGCAACATGCTCCGTTGTTTATCGTTAGAGGAAGCCATGGAATGATACCCACACGCTGGAGGACTAAAGTCGCACGTGACTTTGATACGTCACAAGGATTCTATTGTCTAGACACAACATTAGTGTTATGACTACCAGTTAGGAATAATGTATGGCAAAAAAGCTAAACGCTTAGAATAGTACCATACGGTAAACATCAGTTTTGGTTTCAGCACAGCTTATACAGAGCACTTGATGACTACTTTTAAGTCCACTGACAATAAACTTATGTCAACTAAGTATTGACAGGGCGCATGGACGTTTGTGGACCGCCATGTGTGTAACCAAGACGTGTTATAACGGTATCTTACCTGGTTGAATGATATCAACCAGGTTTGTTAACTTGGCTGAATGGTATCAGGGTTGGTTAACTTGGTAGATTGATATCAAGGTTGGCTAACCTGGTTGAATGATATCAGGGTTGGTTGAATGATGTTAGGATCGGTTAACTTGGTTGAATGATATCAGGGTCGGTTAACTTGGTTGAATGATATCAGGGTCGGTTAACTTGGTTGACTGATATCAGGCTTGGTTAAATGATATATGGGCTGGTTAACTTGGTCGAATGATATCAGTGTTGGCTAACTTGGTGGACTGAAATCGGGGTTGGTTGAATGATATCAGGGTCGGTTAACTTGTTTGATTGATATCAGGGTTAGTCAACCTGGTTGAATGATATCAGGGTTGGTTAACCTGGTTGAATGATGTCAGGGTTAGTTAACCTTGTTCAATGATATCAGGGTTGGTTAACTTGGCTGAATGGTATCAGGGTTGGTTAACTTGGTTGATTGATATCAGGGTTGGTTAACCTGGTTGAATGATATCAGGGTTGGTTGAATGATATTAGGATCGGTTTACTTGGTTGTATGATATCAGGGTTGGTTAACTTGGTTGACTGATATCAGGCTTGGTTAAATGATATTAGGGCTGGTTAACTTGGTTGACTGATATCAGTGTTGGCTAACTTGGTTGACTGAAATCAGGGTTGGTTGACTGATATCAGGGTCGGTTAACTTGATCGAATGATATCAGGGTTGGTTAACTTGTTTGATTGATATCAGGGTTGGTTAATATGATTGAATGATATCAGGGTTGGTTAACTTGTTTGATTGATATCAGGGTTGGTTAATATGACTGAATGATATCAGGGTTGGTTAACGTGGTTGTTTGATATCAGGCATAGTGAACTTGGTTGAATGATATCAAGACCGGTTGAATGATATGTGGGTTGTTAACTTTGTTGAATGATATCAGGGTTGGTTAATATGATCGAATGATATCAGGGTTGGTTAACTTGTTTGATTGATATCAGGGTTGGTTAATATGACTGAATGATATCAGGGTTGGTTAACGTGGTTGTTTGATATCAGGCATAGTGAACTTGGTTGAATGATATCAGGGCCGGTTGAATGATATGTGGGTTGTTAACTTTGTTGAATGATATCAGGGTTGGTTAACTTGGCTGAATGGTATCAGGGTTGGTTAACTTGGTTGATTGATATCAGGGTTGGTTGAATGATATTAGGATCGGTTAACTTGGTTGACTGATATCGGGGTTGGTTGAATGATATTAGGGCTGGTTAACTTTGTTGAATGATATCAGTGTTGGCTAACTTGTTTGATTGATATCAGGGTTGGTTAATATGACTGAATGATATCAGGGTTGGTTAACGTGGTTGTTTGATATCAGGCATAGTGAACTTGGTTGAATGATATCAGGACCGGTTGAATGATATGTGGGTTGTTAACTTTGTTGAATGATATCAGGGTTGGTTAACTTGGCTGAATGGTATCAGGGTTGGTTAACTTGGTTGATTGATATCAGGGTTTGTTGAATGATATCAGGGTCGGTTAACTTGGTTGACTGATATTAGGGTTGGTTGAATGATATTAGGGCTGGTTAACTTTGTTGAATGATATCAGTGTTGGCTAACTTGGTTGACTGAAATCAGGGTTGGCTGAATGATATCAGGGTCGGGTAACTTGATTGAATGATATCAGGGTTGGTTAACTTGTTTGATTGATATCAGGGTTAGTCAACCTGGTTGAATAATATCAGGGCTGGTTAACTTGGTTGAATGATATCAGGGTTGGTTAATATGGTTGAATGATATCAGGGTTTGTTAACTTGGTTGATTGACATTAGGGTTGGTTAACTTGGTTGAATGATATCAGGGTTAGTTAACTTGGTTGAATGATATCAGGGTTTGTTGAATGGTAGCAGGGTTAGATGCCGAATACTTGATTCAACACATATTGAATGATGAAGAAAATGGTTACTGGTTGGGCACACATATCGTAATTACAAAATGCTGGAGGTAAACTTCTAATTAAACAAACTTACCCTTGGTGTCGCGAAATATGTCGAGGCGTTATCGCGACATGAATTTAGGAGTGACAAGAGTAGCCTACCCTCCCTTTATGTCTTTTTATAGAGAGAGTTATGGCCCTCCAAAAAGTACAGGTGGCATTGTTTTCCGCTGTTTCAACGGTTACACGACCATGCTCTTCGGCACAAGCATTTTCATCTCCCCAGCTCTCTTTGACAGGGGTTCGGTAAAACAATTCCTAATCGGACATTTTGTACCCAACTCTTGACGCTACAGCGGGTATCCGGGTGGGATCCTAGGAGGTCGGGGCTCCGGGTAGTAAATTTGGACTCGTCACACACATATAACGGACACGCTCTATTCAGGGTGGGCTACTTAGGTCGCCCCCTCATTTTACCTCACTGACACCCAACGTCTCGGCACAGCAGTACACTGACTTTATGTTCTACTTTTATAACAGGTTTCAAGCTCATTCAGTCGGACATCGTGTGTTCTTCTGGTCCATAGGGACAAGGACGCCGCGCACTACATGGAACCTCATACCTGTGAATACATTGTAAATAAAAGCGACAAAGGCCTTTCAATAACCATGAACCATATCTGCTAAGGGGTCTCATGCGAAAATAAAGCGTCAACGCCAGAGAATAATCATACTAGCTATAGGCCATGTGCCGAAACAGATTTCATTGAGTGTAGAAGAGAAGACCATAGGCTTTCAGCGCTGGCATGACTGGAGTCACTATTACTGGCTGTCGTAAGAAGTGGGTGAATGGCAGAGACTGTGTATAGTTATATATTTAGACTGCTCCCCGGGTCTTCATTAGATTTGATAAATCAGGACAGTTTTATTCAAACTTATCCTTTGCATTAAACACCTCGCATGTGGCAGTAACATAGTAAAGTAATACATACACCCGAGAGCATGAACTCGGGTCTATGTAACGGATCAGCAATCACATAGTACAGTGCTATTTCACTGCGGTAACGACTCGCGTACCCAGTGAGTGGCTGCTCACCTTGCCCGGCATGTGACAGAGCTTTACCTGCATGTTGCAAGATAATATCACTTTGTAAATCTGATCAGAAGGCCATTTACATGTGGCATTCGGATTGACTTATATTTGTGTACATGTAACATGTTAATGTGTATAACATGATTACGGTATATGCGTTAAAGGCTTTTGTCCATTTGATATTTTTGGGGGATGGGGGCCTGGGAGTTTATCGAAAAAATAACTTGTCCCCGAAAATTCTTGAAAAAAATAATTATGCTTCAAATTGTTGGGGAGAAAGAGACATTTCTGCTACAAAAATTACATTGTTGCAATGTGTTTTTAAAAAAAATAAAATAATATTTTTGCTCATATTTTGAATTAAAAAAACTATGTGGTTGTGCAGGTGTGGATGAAATAATACCTGGTCTCAAAACAACATCTAGCCCCTTTCCCCTTCCCCAAAACACACACACACACACGCACGCACGCGCGAAAATCAAATGGTCGGTCCCGTAGAGTTATCTCCCTTTGGTTTAACTAGACCATGAAAGAGTTTCGGGAGTGAAAACGAGGCCGATTCAACGAGACAATTCGACAGTGATAAAAACTCAGACTGTAATTCTATACTGATCCGAACTTCTGAATGATATCAAATTATATGACTTCATTATACCACCTTTTACACCAACACTATTTCGAATGATTGCCTTAAAAAGACACGACTTCGCTGTACCACTAATATCCATTTACACTAAAACGCCGATTTCTATTCCTGGATGACACGTGACAAGGCTTTGCTATATTGCTTTCACTATCACAAGAATCCGCATTGCCCGAGGAAAACATAGGATAAGGCCCGTGAAGATCCGGGGTAGAATAGGTCCTCAGCAACCGATGCTTGACGTAAAAGGCCACCATGCTTGTCGTAATTAAGAGGCGACTAACGGGATCGGGTGGTCAGGCTCGCTGACTCGGTTGATGCATGTCATCGATCCCAATTGCGTGGATCGATGCTCATGTTGTTAATCACTGGATTGTCTGGTCCAAACCCGATTACTTACACACCGCCGTCATATAGCTGGAATATTGCTGAGTGCGGCGTTAAACAACAAATCAACAAACAAATAACATAGGATAACAGGCCGTGTTATTACAAATGATTTTGCATTGACCAAGTTCGTTACATTCAGAGTTGACTGTATACCAGTATGCATTACTTGACATGTGACGAGGAGAAGAGCGATCAATGTTAAAGAAATATAACTACCTACCATTAATGTTTTAAATACTGACCAAGTGTTTCAGCAGGTAAACGGTGCACAGATGGCAACTACTGACTTAACCTGACACAAGTCAGTAACGGTACATACTCAGCAAACAAATCCCAATAAATGTAGAATTCATAAAAACAAACTGTAATGTAAATGAGTGAGTGAGTATGGCTTTACGCCGCTTTTAGCAATATTCCAGCAATATTACGGCGGGGGACACCAGAAATGGGCTTCAGACATTGTACCCATGTCGGGAATCGAACCCGGGTCTTCGGCGTGACGAGCGGACGCTTTAACCACTAGGCTACCCGACCGCCCTGTGATGTAAATGGTGGAATTGGACATTTTAATCATCCTGTTCATTGTGTTTGTTTGTTTGTTTGTTGTTTAACGCCGAACTCACCAATATTCCAGCTACAGGACGACGGTCTGTAAATAATCTGGACCAGACAATCCAGTGATTGACATCATGAGCATCGATCCACGCAATTGGGATACGATGACATGCATCAAATCAAATAACCATTTGTGTTAATAGTACTTCGTGTTAGTAGTTAAAACAGTATAAATAGCCTTGTCAGCCAGTATCTTCAAGGAATTCGGACATGTGTGAATAGCGTGTAGCGGCATATTATGTCATCCATTGGTCTACTTCCAGAATTAAGCTAATTTGTATGAAGATAAATGTATCTTGTGCTGTATTTGAATATTGATCAGGAATTGATTTTATCTAAACCGCACCATATGCACCACCTGCACAGTATTACCTGGCTGGTTTACGCATGGGTGACTTTTACATTGAATAAAGACAGAATATTTATGACAAGGACTGAATATAGCAGAGAGAAATACCGATCAACGATACGTAACGTGTGAGGTCATCACGAACAAAGGTGTTGCAGACATGGAGAATACCTATCGAGCTCCCGTGTCATACCGTGTTATATGAAAAGGATGAACATTTCTGGCATTTGACGAGCGAAAGTATTTTACACAGAAATAGTCACCATCAAACAGCTGGTTGAAGTCAACGCCAGTTAAAGCGTCCTGCACATTGTGCGCTAAATCTCGGGATTTAGGTGGGGTCTATATCGGGATGTGCTTGTGTCCCATCCTCAAGTTTAACATTGGATTCGTAAGAAGGTCCAGTTGGTCGAATAATCGATTGAACATGACCACACAGATGACCATCAATTTTCAGACAGTCGTTTACTTTTAGCTTTGATGCCGTTTTCATGAAATGTCACTGTCAGAGCCCGTTGATAGAGGGTTTACTGCCAGATTTACTTACCTTATTGTTTAAAACATATCCTTTAGTAAAACGTATTCACATTTATCTGAAGTGAATTCCGCAGTCTTATTTTGTAATTGGTATTTGTGAATACGGCCCGAGTCTAGCCATTTTGTTTTGATCACGTTGCAGGACATATGCCACGTGCCCGTCTGTAGGTGGTTGTGGTTCTTAAATAAATTTTTAAATTGTTAAATAAATTTAAATTGTTAAATAGATCACGTGTAAGTAACAAAGAGCTTACTCAAACGAGGATAGGCTACACAACACACGTATGCATAAATATAAAGGAGTGTCTATTCGTGTTGGATGAAAAAATGTATATTGTCATTATTGAGCGTTGGTTTGCCTTATATTTCTGTATTATATATTCTGCCTATAGGCAGAAAACAGAATGTCGACATGTCACCGTATGTGTAGGTTGATCAGAAACGCGAGACAGCGGTAGCAGGTGTTGTGCTAATGGATGTGTATGCTTGCCTACAAACATGTACAACATTTAGCCAATAACCGACTCACTTTGCAATAAAAACCTAAATCGTTCATGTGAAGCCGCTGTTAACGGTCAAGGCCACACAGCATTTACTAAACTATAGTTTCTCACACGACCGGCCGTGATGTGCAAATTTCAACAAAATATGTGTTATAAAATACGAGGAAGTGAAAATGCAAAACGGTTATAACATATTAGGCAGATGAAGACAATATAGACATAATCAATATTTGACGAATGCACTCCACTGTTGATATTTGTTTTATACTCCACGGTATATATGACTTTTATAACGTAATAAATATTGCACTTTTATAACAATAAATGGGGCGGTGGGGTAGCCTAGTGGTTAAAGCGTTCGCTCGTCAAGCCGAAGACCCGGGTCCGATTCCCGACATGGGTACAATGATTGGAGCCTATTTCCGGTGTCTCCGCTAGTTCATAAATTGCATATCGAAAGAAAGGTCCGATCGCGAGTGCTCTACCCATATTTGTCACACAAAATCATACGTGAATAGTGTGATGACGTGAATAGATCAATATTAACCATATAACAGGCCACATCTCTACAATTGACAGTGTGCAGATCGAGTACAGCGTCGTCGCTATGGGCAACCGACACGCTGTTTGACCCTAAGGTCGCCCCCCACTTCACCGTCAACTCGCATACTGTCACATTCACAGTACACTGCCTTTATATTCAACCGCACTGCGAGTATAAGTCATTGAATCGAAGGATATACAAGGTTCGCCAATGCTTGAATACATTGCGATACCTAAGGCGTTCCCATATATTACACCTCATATTCAGTCTAGTCGGAAGATTTAATTGATTGCATGACAGGTTGGAGTGGTATTTTAATACGTTGACCTTCAAACTACTGCTGTGGGATACATGTATTAATGCATGACTGGCAACGCTTTTGTAGTGTCTCTCTGTTCTGTTAACGATTTATTCGACTATTGTTTTATACACCATTATATATATATATATATATGGTGTATAAAACAATAGTCGAATAAATCGTTAACAGAACAGAGAGACACTACAAAAGCGGTGTATATATATATATTATTAATATATATCTGCCCTTGTGTAAAAATACTTAAGTTACTTAAGAAGACATATTAAACATTAATACATAAAATAATCAGTCTCTGTTATCGGCGGAGAATGCAAAATAGTGGTGCAAAAGTTATGACCACAACCATACCAGAAATGCTTTAACCAATGAACAAGAATTCAAATCTTCTGTTATTTACTTTAAAGTACTTACATAGTGTACGTTTGATGCGATTTGAATTTCTGTTAATATATAATGTACATATATATATAATAGAAAGTATACACCCATATTTCATGGTGGCTAAAAGGCAAACAAACAAGAACTAGTTTTTCGATGTTGATGTATTTGATACAGGTATCATATTTTTTTTTGGACCTAAAGTTTGCAGCGTTTCGGCGGTGACTCTTTTCAGTGCTGTAACGTTTTGACAAAGTTTGAAATTGTATTTTCAAATCCGATTTTCCAGTGTTTACTTAGTTTCTTTTGTTCGTCAGTATAGTTACTGACTGGTGTTACCATAACATTGTAGACAGTTGTCTTAATTTATCATTTTGTTTTTTTCGCGGACTACGGGGGCATATACCCGCCACTGGCGAGATCATTTTTTCCTGTATACCTCTATATTTTATCTTTAGATACTTTGGCTCATCAAGTAGCTGATACCTACTTTAGAATCAAAGCTCAATCTTACGGATACAATCTCCAACCTGTCGATTGCCAGGGCACTGATCTTGAAGTAATTCTGGTCACACGTGGTAGGCCAATTCAAAACGAAAAGTATCTGGCAAAATATAGAGGCATGCAGTGATGATCTCACCATTGGCGGGAATGGGCCTGGGTAGCGGACAAGCTCTCTAAACCATATGTATCAAGTAAAGAATCAGGCGCTACAGGTAACAGTCGGACAAAAACTATATTCTTAAACAAACACATCAAAGCTGTCATTTGTTAACCTCTGGCCATTCGGTAACGCCTTCGTGTTCTACTGGATAGAGCGTGGACCTGATGGTTCTATCCCTGTCATAGTCATACCAAAGGTTGTTGCTATCCCTCCTGCATTAAGGAGACACAACAAGGGCCAGTCGACTCGGAGCCAGTATCCTGTGCTTGTGTGGATCATCCATGATACACTGCAACATGGTATCATGGGGTAGCACTATAAAACCGGCATTAGTCTAGACGAGGACAAGCAGCCACACACACACACACACACACACACACACACACACACACACACACACTGTCCACAAAACAAGTCTTCCTTATATTTTGCACTGAGCAGGGTCCCGTGAAGATCCGGGGTAGAATAGGTCTTCAGCAACCCACGCTTGCCGTAAAAGGTGGCAATGCCTGACGTAAAAGGTGACTAACGGCATCGGGTGGTCAGACTCGCTGACTTCGTAGATGCATGTCATCGCATCCCAATTGCGTAGATCGGTACTCATGATCTCAATCACTGGCTTTTCTGATCCAGACTCGGTAATTTACAGACAGTCGTCATGTATCTGGAATATATGTGGGTGCGGCGTTAAACAACAACAAATCAGCGTTGAGCAGGACGGTGTAAACTCAGATCCAGGAACGACTGTCAAATAGGCAGAATGAACAGTGACAGCTTGTCTGGACTTTTCCAAATCTGACGCATCAGTGACCATGAGGTTGTCCAATGCAATCCCCTATTTCAATACGTACCTAATGCTCCCATGTCTGTTCAGATGCACACTTGCTTTGCATTTGCATGTGTTTGTGACGTTGGCCATCTGTAAGGCAGGATACAATAACCGTTTCGCGATCACCTGGCATAATCACTATTTTGTAATAGTGATGCAAATGCTTATTCTGAATCATAGTTTGGACTCTGCTTTTTCGTAGAGATTACTTGTGATTACGGGGGGCACGGGTGGCCAAGTCGTCTAAGGCGCCGCGATTCGCTGTGCAGAGTTGCGTCCCTTGGGCACGACAGAAACCTATGATTGTGGGTTCGAATCCCGGTTCGCCCCGATTATGTTGCTAGGTTTGTCAGCACCATACCCGTGCTCGTGGGTTTCACCGAATTGGTAAACGTCTGAGACCTGCATCACTTCGGGCTTTCCTCCCACATTAAGCTGACACGCCGCGATATAACTGGAATACTGTTAAAAGCGGCGTTAAACCCAACTCACTCACTCACTTGTGATGACGGAAAGGGTTTTGTTGCTGTTATTATTATTCAGTCAGTTGTCAACTGTAAATTACGGAAGAAAGTTACCTAACTAATAATATGAATACTAATACCCCCTGCAGTGAACATTGACTGCCGAGCCTCCAGGTGGGAATCCTCAAGGAATGAATATCTATCTATATTATCGATCTCTGTCTAACAGTATTGTTGTCAGTGAAATCAGTACAACCAAACAAAGGTGGGTATTGGATTACCTTGGCGTGCGGAAATAATCGCAATGGACAAGCAACTTCAACACACGCACATATAATTTTTTTAACATGCAGGGTAAGAATTTAGCTCTTTGTGTTTATTGTATGAGACAACAAGTCCTTAACTAACTGAGGATATCCCAATATTTTGGCTAAAATATCTAATCTCGGAACGACATAAAGACTGTTTCCAGAAATCATAAAAGAGACGCAATGAAAATACAACAAGTAACCAGTCACAGGGTTGTTAAATCTTAAGTGAATTGCCCGCCGTGATACGGCTTCAGCATTGCCATTCGTTACCACTCGCCCCTTTCCGTAACCTGCAAGAAGACTCGTCTCCCTATCGATGAATGTTATGTGCGAAAATACGACAAACCAATGGAATGCGCGTATAATTTCAGGTTCTTCGTCAAAGAATCCCTCAGAAATATTTTTTGATCTTACATATGTCTTGCATCTACAAATATACCCAAGATACAGTTAAATGTGTTCAAACATACTGTATAATTCCGCATGTCCCGATGTGCTTTAAATTGCATCTGAAATATATATAATAAATTGGGAAATGTACGTGAACCATTACGCAACGAGTTGACAATTGTTTTAGGTATGCCCGTTTGCGCTAAGACGGAACCCGGTCGCAAAAATGGCCATGAGAGGGGCACGAGTCGCTATTCGGCTTGTCCCGGAATAACACGAGTTGGTCACGAATGAACCATTGCCACAAGCGGCGTAAAACTCTGAACACTCAAAGTAGCGTTACAGGGAAGAGAATATTACATGTTTTGGGGTATGTTTTTGACACAGCGGTCACCAAAAGAAGTAAGTAAGTGAGTATGGTTTTACGCCGCTTTTAGCAATATTTCAGAAATATCACGGCGGGGGACACCAGAAATGGGTGTCACACATTGTACCCATGTCGGGAATCTAGCCCGGGTCTTCGGCGTGTCGAGCGAACGCTTTAACCACTAGGTTACCCGACCATCCCACACCAAAAGATGAAACGGATGAAGGTGAAGAGAACCGGACCACCAGGATGTGCCTGACATAGACAACAAGCTTCCTGTTACAGATGACCACCATGCCACGCCCCAGACAACGTGCAGTGTCTGGTGTAGCCTGACCACTTAGACTGTGCACCGAGAGACAGCGTCTATATCAACCTTCAAAACGCCTTATTCAGACGTGGGACATTTTAACCGCCCCGTATGACCTAGTGCAAACCAGTAAACCATGAAATATCTTTTTACATTCTTTGACAAAGTTTGCGTCGTTTGATTTCACGTCGATTAAAAAACCCGTCTTACTGTTAACATACCGTGACGTTGTACCGAAGCGTGTGTGTATGACGGATATTGTATAGAAAATGTATTTACCGATCAGCGAAGGAGATATAAACTTGTCTCAGCTACTCTCTTACACTGCCTCCTTGAGAGGGAGAACAGGGGCCTTCAGAATACACCCTAGCAAACAGTGTAACCCTGCCGACAACCTTTATCACTTATATAAATACGGTTTAGGGTATTTATTGGTTCAGGTTGCAATAACACATCTTCTTTCAGTGCGTTGAACATGGAACAAACAAGATTGAATCGGGGATGGGTGTTTAGGGTGGGAATAAGGGGAGGGAGGGGGGCTGAGGGTGGTGGCGGTCTGCGTGAGGGTGTGGAAATTGGAGAACCCACGTGTATTACTTGGTGCAGCAATACTTCACCCATGAAGTAATTACGTGGATGTCGACACAGTTTGGTTTGATGTAACGGTTACCTGTTTCAACGCCCTTATTGATTTCACGCTGAACTTAAATATCCGTGACATCTTTGCTTAATTTGTACTAATTATCTCTATACCTTTGTGTGTGCATTTTATATGTAGACTTACAGCTAACTTTATGGAACTGCTTACTACACGTATACACGATACAGGTAAACAACACCTGTCGTTACACCTGGGAGTCACGTGACTCACCTGACAATGGGTGAGACAGATACATAGCTGTGATTAAAAATAACAATGCAATGTTTATGAATCTGAATGTGTTCTCGGGTAGAATAAAAAACATTATTAAATGAAACTTAAAGCTTAATACAACGTTTTTAGATAATGGTATGTGTGGATCGATGCATTTGTTGCATGACCATGCCATACATGCAGCATGTTTGATGACCGAGCAACGATTAAGAGTGCATCATCAAATACTGCACCATCTAACGTGCACTCACCTGTATGGTTTGATGCAGTTGGTCCGATCTGCAGGTAAGAACGCGACGCACGATACTCAAGTGTCAACACGCAGAGGCATCAACTCGATAGATAAACACACGTATACAACACTCGTCACCATGTTCAAATGTAACAGACGTTGTGATTGGTTGGAATTGACAATATGTATCCGTGTCTCATTGATCGAAGTTTGAGGACGCCTGTGTTGAAAGAGAAGTCACTGTTATATTCTCTGCGTTTGTTAAGGCGTGTGTTTTCTTATCAACAAGGTAGCATGGTCGTGGGGCGTTAACTATGCGGCGGCGTCTCCGGTGTGTATAATACGTTACCTGAAGCCAACGTGCAGATACCTACCTACACGGTCACTGGTCACAGATCGTCTTTCACGCGGGCTGTGCGTAGTGGGTGAAAGGGTGTGATGTGATAATGAATGGTAGACCTGTATGAGTAACTTTGTGTTGTACCACACAAATGTGTCTGATTAGGTGCTTGTCCGCTTGTGCTGTTTCTCGCACCCTTTTCATCGTTTCAAGAGCGTGATAAAAACAATAGTACAATATTAATACTTTCACCTATGAGTTCAATGAAACACGATAGTTTTCTGACCGTGTATGTCAATGTTGTATTCTGGGTTACAGTTTTACCAGGTGGTTTCACCACAATGTGGTTACTGTCGTACACTGTGTAACAGACGTGCCACAAACTACAACGAAACAGAATAGTGTAACGGTTATACCACAAATTCAACGTGATATAATAGTGTAACGGTTATACCACAAATTACAACGTAATATAATAGTGTAACGGTTATACCACAAATTACAACGTAATATAATAGTGTAACGGTTATACCACAAATTACAACGAAATATAATAGTGTAACGGTTATACCACAAATTACAACGAAATATAATAGTATAACGGTTATACCACAAATTACAACGTAATATAATAGTGTAACGGTTATACCACAAATTACAACGTAACATAAAAGTGTAACGGTTATACCTCAAATTACAACGTAATATAATAGTGTAACGGTTATACCACAAATTACAACGTAATATAATATTGTAACGGTTTTACCACAAATTACAACGTAACATAAAAGTGTAACGGTTATACCTCAAATTACAACGTAATATAATAGTGTAACGGTTTTACCACAAATTACAATGTAATATAATAGTGTAACGGTTATACCACAAATTACAACGTGCCATAAAAGTTTAACGGTTATACCTCAAATTACAACGTAATATAATAGTGTAACGGTTATACCACACATTACAACGTAATATAATATTGTAACGGTTTTACCACAAATTCCAACGTAACATAAAAGTGTAACGGTTATACCTCAAATTACAACGTAATATAATAGTGTAACGGTTTTACCACAAATTACAACGTAACATAAAAGTGTAACGGTTATACCTCAAATTACAACGTAACATAATAGTGTAACGGTTATACCACAAATTACAACGTAATATAATAGTGTTACGATTTTACCGCTAACTACAACGTAACACACGAGTGCAAAAAACGTACCTTTAACTACAACCAAACACAATAGTTATACAGTCATACGTCAATGTATTAATTAACCTAAACGTGACAACGTTTCACATGCACCCCTATTTTAGCACACCATTGCAAATTTCGGGATGTCTTCTATAAGAAATGTTACGTTACTACAGCTTCTTGGCATGCATAATACACCTCTGTACATACCAGGTATTTGCACTACGCAACCTCTCAAAATAGGCTCTAACTCAACAGGTTATCATTAAATAAAACAAAACAAAACAACAAATCTCTTAGGGAAATGATTTATTCAAATTATAAATTGTTAAAAACGAAATGCAATAGTAGTGTATTCTTAAATATAGTAACACCGTCCTTGTGACATGCATGTGTCAGCAGGGCACAGGGACGTGCTTGTAACGAGGGGCCAGGTATTTCCTGTTTTAACCACAATTCACAAAGTCCGACTACTGATCTTAGTGTCACTTTGTGTATACAGCGTAGATGAAAGACGATGAAAGCTCGAAGATCGCTTAGCTCATTATGAAGTCATCATGAATATCGCTGAAATACGGAGCTTAGTGTGTCCTGTTGAAATTGACTTGATGTCACGGGTTGGAATAGGAAACAAAAAAGAACACGTGTCAGTCTTTGAAATGTATAATTTGAGTTTTAACACTCAGGTGACAAAGTGGAGCCTGTCTGCCCTGCTGTTAGAGGAATATTGGTTGTGTCAGGCTTGTCGAATTTTTGCCTTACTTCGTCGTCAAACAAGGGTGCTGGAAACTAACGTTGGCGGACGGTTGTCAAGTTAACTAAATATAACGCCTGGTGATGTTGACAAGCGTTGGTGGAGTCCCTTGCGATGACGTCTAGCGGTGGTGCGGTCTACTAAAACTAACCCCTTTGGACGTAGACAAGCCGTGGTGTGATTTAACAAAAGTAGTGCGAATCGACGTAGACTGGTTGTAGTGCCGTTATAAAATAGTGCTACTCGACGCAGACTAGCGGTGGATTGATCAACTAAAATAAGTCCCTGTTGCTGATTGGCTAGCGGTGGTGCGGTCAACTAAAAGTAGTCCCCAGCCACGTGAACTATGGTCAGCTAGAAGTATCCCTTGTCTATATTGACCGTGTAGTGTCCGCTGATGTCCGCCAGTTGTTTGCAGTGGAGGCCGATGGTCAGAGCCCTCTCGTCCTTGTCCTTGGGGTGTGGCTTGGGAACTACAGTCAACGTTTCTCGCCACTTTTGACCAGGTCCGATGTTCCTGAAAAATATTGAAAATACATCATAAGATATTGAATTATACGATTAGTGTCTGAAGACGAACCAATATTTGACTGGTTTATTTCGTGCCCAGAATCCTTTACTAGAGCATTGGTTGGTGGTTTAAATAATATCAAGAACATTTAACTGATGACAGCATTGTATTGTTGGACTGGGCGTACACGCATCATCATCATCATCATCATCATCATCATCATCATCATATCAACAACAACATTATAACAATAATAACAATGATAATAATATTAGGCCCGTTTACACCCTCTGACGTTTCAAGGCCAACAAACCTGATCTTGTCGTTTTTGATAAATCCAATGAAATCATTTATATCATTGAATTTTCTGTCCCTTTTGACAATTGGAGATCTGTTGCTAGAGTGGACTCACAGAAGGAAGACCTTTGCTTGGAAGTACTCGCAAAATATCGAAATTGGCAAGATAAAAAACATACTGACGGTTGAGGAACTTGGTAAGATAATACTCACGGAATGAGGAACTTGTCCATTGAAGGTTTGACAAATTTGAATCCCCCCTCGATGTCCACCTGGCAGTTGGTGAGCGCCACCTTCAGGGGGTTTGTGAAGGTCACCTGGAGTTCGATCGTCTGAGATCTTCGACAGCTCGCGGGGCCCTGCCATACAATAGATGAACAATATTGAACTTTTGAAATACTAAACTCCAATACATTATTACACTGCTGCAAACTGTTCTGTTAAGCCATTTTTTTCATTTGAAAAGGTAGCTAATGGTAGGGAAATCCTTATTGCATCCGTGCGTGGAATATCAAGTTTGGCATTACCAACAAAGAATCGTAAGGTATGGGACTCTGCTCCGTACCCTGTCTTGAGAGTGATTAGGTTCTCCCTCCGTAGCCAGATTTTTTGTATCTTCTGAGGCATCTTTGCTTTAATTATTTAGTGTACACCCGTTTTTGGGTCGGTTATTGATAGAGACGTGAACAGGTTTTAGCGATGTCGTAGAAACACTGTCAATCGGATGAAATATACCCATGCTCATAAATTATTGTCACCCCCAACACATTCATGTATGCGTGTTAGTATTGGGGAGACAATAATTATGATCTGAATATAAAGGTGAATCAATATGTCAGGTATTCTTGCTCATGACAAGACAGTGCCTATTTCGCTTCATATGTTGAACTACTTTTGATATGGTTAACAGACGCAAAGCAGTAAAAAAGGAAATTGCACCAAGTCTTGTAGACCAGAGTAAATATTTGAAAAATTCAGTGTTTGCGCATTCGTATGTCAAGTTACGCCTAGCATGTGTTTTATGAAATAATTTCCTAGCTTGTATGTCCTTATATTATCGAGCTTGCACTATATAACGTACGAAGATATTATAAATTCAGGTTTCCCTCAATGCCGAGCGCCAGGCTGGGTAATAACAAGTACGATCTTTTGGTATGACACGGCCAGAGGATCGAACCAGCGACCTTCCGCTCTCCGGGCAGATGCTGTACCCACTCGACCACGGAGGCGGTCAGCGTGAAGATATAACGGCATCAGATCACCTCCATGTTGTTTTCCATTTACCTCGATTTCCATATCAGGGCGTCTCAGGCGGAAGTCCATGGTGCTTGTAACAACTGTTGAAGCGTCGCTTAGTTCTGCTAGAGCCTTGATCTCAAAGTAGAAGCCATCTTGAGGACGTTTTGCCGCACGCTCCTCGTTAACAACGATCCGGTAGGATACCGCTAGGAATAGAGGACAGGGCGCATTTAAACACCTAAACCAGAATATTTTAATTGTCATCAACCAAACAGCAGGAGTGAACATGTCGAGCATTTCATTTTGTATTTATTTGTTTTCACCTTAAAGTTATTTCATGGCATATTCTCATAATGTCTATCTGCCATGCAACGTCCTTCCACCACAACGTCACTCAAATCTGTCTCCTAAGCCGTCCTTTCGATACTCATCGTAGCCCGGCCCTTTCTGTCCATCCCACCCCTCACACCCTTCCTCCGTCTAACCATTTACACACACACGCACGAGCGCACGCACGCACACATGCTCGCACGTGCACACGCCTTCCTCTATGCATATCCGCAAACTCCCCTTTCTCCTTCTCTCTTTGCGTGAAACCTATCTGCCCCTTACCATCTCCGCCGTCGACGGGGAAGGCTTCAAACCTCCTGACGCCCGCGATGCCGGTGTAGATGTCGAAGTACGTCTTGTAGTACACCTTGACGACCAACTGCTTCACAGTGCGGTCAGCGTTCCCGGAGTTCCTCACAGTCACAACAAACTCGAAGCCGTTGCCCACAAATATATCCTCCTCTTGTTCGAGCTCAACGCTGATGGTCTGAAAATTAGAACAGTGACATAGTGAAAGCAACAAAAGGACAAAACAGTGATGATACCAGGTTATCCTGCCCCATCGGTCGCACCGTCACAAACTTATGCACCTGAGGTGAGGTGAAATGGGGTCTAACGTCGCGTCAAAGATTATTGCACGTATATAGCGACGTGCATGTACGTGTGTGTGTTTGTGTGGCTGATTGTACTAGTCCGGACTGATGCCGATTTATAGTGCTAGCTCACTGAGATACCATGCCGCAGTTTAACATGAATACCCCACTCAGACATAGTATACTGACTCTGAGCCGACCAGTCCTTGTTTTAGCCCCTTAATTCCGAGCGCCAGACAGGGTAACAACAAGTACCATCTTTTAACGTCTTTTGGTATGACGCGGCCGGGGATCGAACCCCGGACCTTCCGCTCTCCGTGCGGACGCTCTGCCACTAGACCACGGAGGCGGTCTTTTTGTGAACCTGAAAAAACACATGGGAACATGTAGAAACATCACAAACAATGTGAAATATATCCTTGAAATCCCGCCCCTTAAACCTAGCCTGTTAGTGATGATTCAGGAAATGATATGAAACGTGAATCAAACAATTGCATTCTGACTATGAAGCAGCAAAATAGTCGACAACCCAAATTGCGTGAATCGATGCTCATGATGTCAATCACTGGATTGTCTGATCCAGACTCGCTTATTTACAGGCCGACGTCATACAGCTGGAATGTTGCTGAGTGCTGCGTTAAACAACAAACGAACAAACTAAAAACAAAACAAACAAACCTCCATTGCCGCTTTCTTCCTGTTGCTTTCAAACCCACTGCGGTAAGCCGCTGCCCTTCGGAACATCATCTCAGCTTTGCGGACAACGGTGCGCTCTCTGGTACTGCCTGTACATTACAGACAAGAAATGGTTCCAGATACATCACTGTCTCATTACAGACAACACATGGCCCCAGATACATCCCTGTCTAGCTATACACAACACATGGCCCCAGATACATCCCTGTCTAGCTATACACAACACATGGCCCAAAGGGACATCCCTGTCTCATTACACACAACACATGGCTCCAGATACATCCCTGTCTCATTACAGACAACACATGGCTCCAGATACATCCCTGTCTCATTACAGACAACACATGGCTCCAGATACATCCCTGTCTCATTACAGACAACACATGGCTCTAGATACATCCCTGTCTCATTACGGAAACACATGGCCCCAGATACATCCCTGTCTCATTACAGACAACACATGGCCCCAGATACATCCCTGTCTTATTACAGATAACATATGGCTCCAGATACATCCCTGTCTTATTACAGATAACATATGGCTCCAGATACATCCCTGTCTCATTACAGACAACACATGGCTCCAGATACATCCCTGTCTCATTACAGACAACACATGGCTCCAGATACATCCCTGTCTCATTACAGACAACACATGGCTCCAGATACATCCCTGTCTCATTACAGACAACACATGGCTCCAGATACATCCCTGTCTCGTTACAGACAACACATGGCTCCAGATTCACCCCTTTCTCATTACAGACAACACATGGCCCCAGATACATCCCTGTCTCATTACAGACAACACATGGGTCCAGATACATCCCTGTCTCATTACAGACAACACATGGGTCCAGATACATCCCTGTCTCATTACACACAACACATGGCTCCAGATACATCCCTGTCTCATTACACAGGACACATGGCTCCAGATACACCCCTGTCTCATTACACACGACACATGGCTCCAGATACATCCCTGTCTTATTACACACGACACATGGCTCCATACATCCCTGTCTCATTACACACGACACATGGCTCCAGATACATCTCTATCCCATTCCACACGTCACATGGCTCCAGATACACCCCTGTCTCATTACACACGACACATGGCTCCAGATACATCTCTTTCCCATTCCACACGTCACATGGCTCCAGATACACCCCTGTCTCATTACAGACAACACATGGCCCCAGATACATCCCTGTCTTATTACAGATAACATATGGCTCCAGATACATCCCTGTCTTATTACAGATAACATATGGCTCCAGATACATCCCTGTCTCATTACAGACAACACATGGCTCCAGATACATCCCTGTCTCATTACAGACAACACATGGCTCCAGATACATCCCTGTCTCGTTACAGACAACACATGGCTCCAGATTCACCCCTTTCTCGTTACAGACAACACATGGCCCCAGATACATCCCTGTCTCATTACAGACAACACATGGCTCCAGATTCACCCCTGTCTCGTTACAGACAACACATGGCTCCAGATACATCCCTGTCTCATTACAGACAACACATGGCTCTAGATACATCCCTGTCTCATTACGGAAACACATGGCCCCAGATACATCCCTGTCTCATTACAGACAACACATGGCCCCAGATACATCCCTGTCTTATTACAGATAACATATGGCTCCAGATACATCCCTGTCTTATTACAGATAACATATGGCTCCAGATACATCCCTGTCTCATTACAGACAACACATGGCTCCAGATACATCCCTGTCTCATTACAGACAACACATGGCTCCAGATACATCCCTGTCTCGTTACAGACAACACATGGCTCCAGATACATCCCTGTCTTATTACAGATAACATATGGCTCCAGATACATCCCTGTCTTATTACAGATAACATATGGCTCCAGATACATCCCTGTCTCATTACAGACAACACATGGCTCCAGATACATCCCTGTCTCATTACAGACAACACATGGCTCCAGATACATCCCTGTCTCGTTACAGACAACACATGGCTCCAGATTCACCCCTTTCTCGTTACAGACAACACATGGCCCCAGATACATCCCTGTCTCATTACAGACAACACATGGCTCCAGATTCACCCCTGTCTCGTTACAGACAACACATGGCTCCAGATACACCCCTGTCTCATTACATACAACACATGGTTCCAGATACATCCCTGTCTTATTACAGATAACATATGGCTCCAGATACATCCCTGTCTCATTACAGACAACAAATGGCTCCAGATACATCCCTGTCTCATTACAGACAACACATGGGTCCAGATACATCCCTGTCTCATTACAGACAACACATGGGTCCAGATACATCCCTGTCTCATTACAGACAACACATGGGTCCAGATACATCCCTGTCTCATTACAGACAACACATGGGTCCAGATACATCCCTGTCTCATTACACACAACACATGGCTCCAGATACATCCCTGTCTCATTACACAGGACACATGGCTCCAGATACACCCCTGTCTCATTACACACGACACATGGCTCCAGATACATCCCTGTCTTATTACACACGACACATGGCTCCATACATCCCTGTCTCATTACACACGACACATGGCTCCAGATACATCTCTATCCCATTCCACACGTCACATGGCTCCAGATACACCCCTGTCTCATTACACACGACACATGGCTCCAGATACATCTCTTTCCCATTCCACACGTCACATGGCTCCAGATACACCCCTGTCTCATTACACACGACCATGGCCCAAGATACACCCCTGTCTCATTACACACGACACATGGCCCCAGATACATCCCTGTCTCATAACACACGACACATGGCTCCAGATACACCCCTGTCTCATTACAGACAACACATGGTCCCAGGTACATCTCTGTCTCATTACAGACAACACATGGGTCCAGATACATCCCTGTCTCATTACACACGACCCATGGCCCCAGATACACCCCTGTCTCATTACAGACAACACATGGTCCCAGGTACATCCCTGTCTCATTACAGACAACACATGGTTCCAGATACACCCCTGTCTCATTAAGGACAACACATGGTTCCAGATACATCTCTGTCTCATTACAGACAAGACATGGCCCCAGATACATCCTTGTCTCATTACAGACAACACATGGCCCCAGATACACCCCTGTCTCATTACAGACAACACATGGCTCCAGATACATCCCTGTCTCATTACAGACAAGACATGGTTCCAGATACACCCCTGTCTCATTAAAGACAACACATGGTTCCAGATACATCCCTGTCTCATTACAGACAACACATGGCCCCAGATACATCCCTGTCTCATTACAGACAACACATGGTCCCAGATACATCCCTGTCTCATTACAGACGACACATGGCCCCAGATACATCCCTGTCTCATTACACACGACACATGGCTCCAGATACACCCCTGTCTCATTACAGACAACACATGGCCCCAGATACACCCCTGTCTCATTACAGACAACACATGGCTCCAGATTCACCCCTGTCTCATTACAGACAAGACATGGCCCCAGATACATCCCTGTCTCATTACAGACAACACATGGCCCCAGATACACCCCTGTCTCATTACAGACAACACATGGCTCCAGATACACCCCTGTCTCATTACAGACAACACATGGCCCCAGATTCACCCCTGTCTCATTACAGACAACACATGGCTCCAGATTCACCCCTGTCTCATTACAGACAAGACATGGCCCCAGATACATCCCTGTCTCATTACAGACAACACATGGCTCCAGATTCACCCCTGTCTCATTACACACAACACATGGCTCCAGATACATCCCTGTCTCATTACAGACAACACATGGCCCCAGATACACCCCTGTCTCGTTACAGACAACACATGGCCCCAGATACATCCCTGTCTCATTACAGACAACACATGGTTCAAGATACATCCCTGTCTCATTACAGACAACACATGGTTCCAGATACACCCCTGTCTCATTACAGACAACACATGGTTCAAGATACATCCCTGTCTCATTACAGACAACACATGGTTCAAGATACATCCCTGTCTCATTACAGACAACACATGGTTCCAGATACACCCCTGTCTCATTACAGACAACACATGGCCCCAGATACATCCCTGTCTCATTACAGACAACACATGGTCCCAGGTACATCTCTGTCTCATTACAGACAACACATGGCCCCAGATACATCCCTGTCTCATTACACACGACACATGGCTCCAGATACACCCCTGTCTCATTACAGACAACACATGGTTCCAGATACACCCCTGTCTCATTACAGACAACACATGGCCCCAGATACATCCATGTCTCATTACAGACAAGACATGGTTCCAGATACATCCCTGTCTCATTACAGACAACACATGGCCCCAGATACATCCCTGTCTCATTACAGACAACACATGGTTCCAGATACATCCCTGTCTCATTACAGACAACACATGGCCCCAGATACACCCCTGTCTCGTTACAGACAACACATGGTTCCAGATACACCCCTGTCTCATTACAGACAACACATGGCCCCAGATACATCCCTGTCTCATTACAGACAACACATGGTTCAAGATACATCCCTGTCTCATTACAGACAACACATGGTTCCAGATACACCCCTGTCTCATTACAGACAACACATGGCCCCAGATACATCCCTGTCTCATTACAGACAACACATGGTCCCAGATACACCCCTGTCTCATTACAGACAACACATGGCCCCAGATACATCCATGTCTCATTACAGACAACACATGGGTCCAGATACATCCATGTCTCATTACAGACAACACATGGGTCCAGATACATCCATGTCTCATTACAGACAACACATGGCCCCAGGTACATCTCTGTCTCATTAAACACAACACATGGCCCCAGGTACATCCCTGTCTCATTAAACACAATACATGGCCCCAGATACATCCCTGTCTCATTACAGACAACACATGGCCCCAGATACATCCCTGTCTCATTACAGACAACACATGGCCCCAGATACATCCCTGTCTCATTACAGACAACACATGGCCCCAGGTACATCCCTGTCTCATTACAGACAACACATGGCCCCAGATACATCCCTGTCTTATTACAGATAACATATGGCTCCAGATACATCCCTGTCTCATTACACACAACACATGGCTTCAGATTCACACCTGTCTCATTACAGACAACACATGGCCCCAGACACACCTCTGTCTAACTATACACAACACATGGCCCCAGACACACCCCTGTCTAGCTATACACAACACATGGTTCCAGATACATCCCTGTCTCATTACACACAACACATGGCCCCAGATACATCCCTGTCTAGCTATACACAACACATGGCCCCAGACACACCCCTGTCTAGCTATACACAACACATGGCCCCAGACACACCCCTGTCTAGCTATACACAACACATGGCCCCAGGTACATCCCTGTCTCATTACACACGACACATGGCCCCAGGTACATCCCTGGCTCATTACACACAACACATAGCTCCAGATACACCACTGTCTCATTACACACGACACATGGCCCCAGATACATCCCTGTCTCATTACACACAACACATAGCTCCAGATACGCCCCTGTCTCATTACACACGACACATGGCCCCAGATACATCCCTGTCTCATTACACACAACACATAGCTCCAGATACGCCCCTGTCTCATTACACACGACACATGGCCCCAGATACATCCCTGTCTCATTACACACAACACATAGCTCCAGATACGCCCCTGTCTCATTACACACAACACATGGCCCCAGATACACCACTGTCTCATTACACACGACCCATGGCCCCAGATACACCACTGTCTCATTACACACAACACATGGCCCCAGATACACCACTGTCTCATTACACACAACACATGGCCCCAGATACACCACTGTCTCATTACACACAACACATAGCTCCAGATACACCACTGTCTCATTACACACAACACATGGCCCCAGATACACCACTGTCTCATTACACACGACCCATGGCCCCAGATACACCACTGTCTCATTACACACAACACATGGCCCCAGATACATCCCTGTCTCATTACACACGACACATGGCTCCAGATACATCCCTGTCTTACTACATACAACACATGTGCTTGGATTAGCTACACATCTCCGTCACATTTATTTCTCGTCAGTAATGGGACCATGAACCCAGACACCGAACCACTGTAGGAGTCAAGGTATTATCGCACTTTACTGTATCACCCTGGTTACTGAACTTTGTCACATATAACATATAGATAAATATTAATAAGTCTTGAAGCAGTCACACCCTTGCAACAGTGCAGCTAGTCTATGCCAAACCTGTTCTGTGGTCTATTTTTGTACAACAAGGTCGACGAAGAAAGCAACGAAAAAAGTCTCGCATCTTAGATCTTCTGCGAACAAGACATTAAAGAACGTTTGATTGTATGCCAAATGCATGCGATTTATATTCCAATCACATCACATGTTGCGTCCGCTCGTATTTGGAATATTAACCAAACCTTTCGCTGATGACCAAACAAATTTATATTACTTTATTTTATTTCTAAGAATCATACATACATACTTTAAAGGCTTTTCAAACAAAGGACGCCAACCTTACAAGCGTTTGACGAATAAGAGCTGATCGATCAAGGTAGAAATGTTTAATGCATAAGAGTGTTATGTTATGACAAATCCAATCGCAAGTGGACGACACGCTGTTCAGACATGGTAATGAAATATAGTTGACTAAGTTGTCATGACGTCCCGGGGTGTGTTTGTGCGATTCACGGTTGGTCGGGTAGCCTAGTGGTTAAAGCGTTCGTTCGTCACGCCGATTCCCGACATGGGTACAATATGTGAAGTCCATTTCTGGTGTCCCCCGCCGTGATATTGTTGGAATATTGCTAAAAGCGGCGTAAAACCGTACTCACTCACACTCAGTCATTGTGCGATTCACACTAAGCATTATTACTTTCAGCCTCTAACTAGTTTTGCCGACTGCTTTAGGCCTGATGAGGTGGTTCAAATGTTCAATATCGGATAAAAAATATCAAATACTTAAGTTTGAGAATGTGGTAGCGTGGGTTTTCCATCCAACAGAATCCTTTTTATCATGATATCAGCAGGGGGTACATTTCAAACGTTTTTGTAACTTTTGATTAGCACTTTGTGAGTATTTGCACACACTTTCCGATTTAACGTCTTGTTTGGGGCGGTCGGGTAGCCTAGTGGTTACAGCGTTCGCTCGTCACGCCGAAGACCCGGGTTCGATTCCCGACATGGGTACAATGCGTGAAGCCCATTTCTGGTGTCCCCCGCCGTGATATTGCTGGAATATTGCTAAAAGCGGCGTAAAACCAAACTCACTCACTCACTCACTAACGTCTTGTTTTCTAAGCCTGTGTGTAGTTGTGCTCACCCTCTCTGTACTTGTACTCGTCAGTGACGTCCAGGCGCTCCAGCCTGTCCCGCACACAGTTGAGGGAGCCCATGGTCTCCCCGCGGAACGAGCGTCCATTGGGGATGTGTGTGGACATACAGAGGCCGATACTGGAACAAAGAGATGACACTGCCGTGTGACATACGACTAATACAACGTATGCTGAAAAGGGGACAATTATCTTAACTTCCCCTCGATCCTAGTGTCTGATAAATGGCCGCCGTTTCCCTTGACTGCAAAACTAACTTGCACTGCAATCAAGTTACCACGGACTGCTATCAACCTTTCATCAGATGAACCTACAGTGTACCTGTACAGTAATGCAATCCATCCTTACAGTACCACAACCCTTCCTTACATTACTGCACCCCACCCCACCCCACCCCACCCCACCCCAGTACTGCACCCCATCCCTTCACTACTTCACCTCACCCTCAAGTACTGCATCCCACCCACCAAGTACTGCACCCTATCCTTCCAGTACTGTACCCAACCCACCAAGTACTGCACCCTATCCCTTCACTACAGCATCCCATTCCTCAAGTACTGCACCCTATCCATCCAGTACTGCACCCCACCCCTTCAGTACTGCATCCCACCCCTCCAGTACTGCATCGTATCCCTTCAGTACTGCATCCCATCCCTTCAGTACTGCATCCCATCCCTTCAGTACTGCATCCCATCCCTTCCGTACTGCATCCCATCCCTCCAGTACTGCACCCCACCCCTCCAGTACTGCACCCCACCCCTCCAGTACTGCACCCACCCCTCCAGTACTGCACCCCACCCCTCCAGTACTGCACCCTATCCCTTCACTACAGCATCCCATCCCTTCAGTACTGCATCCCATCCCTTCAGTACTGCACCCCACCCCTCCAGTACTGCACCCCATCCCTCCAGTACTGCACCCCGGCCCTCCCATACTGCATCCCATCCCTTCAGTACTGCATCCCATCCCTCCAGTACTGCACCCCACCCCTCCAGTACTGCACCCCACCCCTCCAGTACTGCACCCATCCCTCCAGTACTGCACCCCACCCCTCCAGTACTGCACCCTATCCCTTCACTACAGCATCCCATCCCTTCAGTACTGCATCCCATCCCTCCAGTACTGCACCCCACTCCTCCAGTACTGCACCCCACCCCTCCAGTACTGCACCCCATCCCTCCAGTACTGCACCCCACCCCTCCCATACTGCGTCCCATCCCTTCAGTACTGCATCCCATCCCTCCAGTACTGCACCCACCCCTCCAGTACTGCACCCCACCCCACCCCTCCAGTACTGCACCCACCCCTCCAGTACTGCACCCCACCCCTCCAGTACTGCACCCTATCCCTTCACTACAGCATCCCATCCCTTCAGTACTGCATCCCATCCCTTCAGTACTGCACCCCACCCCTCCAGTACTGCACCCTATCCCTCCAGTACTGCACCCCACCCCTCCCATACTGCATCCCATCCCTTCAGTACTGCATCCCATCCCTCCAGTACTGCACCCCACCCCTCCAGTACTGCACCCACCCCTCCAGTACTGCACCCCACCCCTCCAGTACTGCACCCTATCCCTTCACTACAGCATCCCATCCCTTCAGTACTGCATCCCATCCCTTCAGTACTATACCTGTTGGGGATGCGCTTCGTCTCCACCAGCATGCCCGTCTTCTCGTCCTTCGTCCATTCCACCGTGTCGGCGTTCACCTCGCAGAAGATGAAGGCACCGTCGGATCCCACGTTGATGTCACCCTCCTTGATGGCCCTCACTGGACACGGGCCACACGTGAACACCCCTGAGAATCAGGACGAACACCATGAAATACACTACAGAAATGCTAGATTTAATAGACTTGTGGCATACTCACTCAATAAGGATACCGTCAATAACCTATGCTTGTAGTGAGGGTAGAGCAAAAATGGATCTGATTCCCCGCATGGCTCCGTGACTTGGCTGATTAAGCGTCAACTTGTCCGATGGCGCGGAACGTTTCTCATGCTTACAGTCACTGGCTTGCCTTGCCCAGTTTCCATTACTTACGTGCCTTAGTGGTAAACAATAATACTAACTGCGGCGTTACCAACAACGACCTCAACGATGCTATCATCGTTCATGTACAACAATCATGGCGCTAAAATAACTCCAAATGTAAATTTTGTTTAACGCCGCAGTAAGCAATCTATCCAGATAAAGACTCCCCATCTGTACTTTGGTGACTTCCGAGCGTGGGGGCGGTGTTGGCTCACCAACAATCATATCTGGGACGACTCTGGGCTCGAACTGAAAAAAAATGGCTTCTGTGAATAATGTAGGTATATCGAGATGGCTGCAGGTTAAGCAGAATAACCTACCGTCGTAGCTTGTCTCTTGTGGCGTGGCGTCGATCACCTGCCAGCCGTCGTAATGGTTGGTGTCGCTGAGATCTGGTCGTCTCATCCACACCTCGTTCCACACATGGAAATTCCTGAATTACGAATTCATGAAACAATTTTATATATTGGCTGAAACGATAGCAGATGACGGACGCATCATTAATTTCACAGATAAGGGCAACTGAGGAGACATGACATCTTAGATACATCCTCAAAGATGTTGGTTGGTTGGTTTGTTGTTTTACGCCACACTCAGCAATATTACAGCTATATGACGGCGGTCTGTAAAATAATCGAGTCTCGACCAGATAATCCAGTGATTGATATCATGAGCATTGATCCACGCAATTGGGATCGATGACCTGCATCAACCAAGTCAGCGAGGCTGACCACCCAAGATACCGTTAGTCGCCTTTTACGACAAGCATAGTCGCCTTTTACGACAAGCATAGTCGCCTTTTACGACAAGCATAGTCGCCTTTTACGACAAGCATAGTCGCCTTCCTCAAAGATGTGGAAACATGGGGTAAAATGATGGAAAGGCAGGATTGCTGGGGTCCCCTCTCAGTTGGAGCTAGGGTTGTGCTGAGTTTGTTTGACACGAAAGACAGAGGACACTAGCTATAGTCGACCAATCATCACTTGACGTGACAGTCACCCTTACTCCCTGCCCAACGTACGTACCACACGGAGTCGTTGGAGATGTCTGTCCATTCGCCGTTCTCGTCCTTGACATTGAT
Organism: Haliotis rufescens; assembly: GCF_023055435.1. Classification (NCBI taxonomy): domain Eukaryota; kingdom Metazoa; phylum Mollusca; class Gastropoda; order Lepetellida; family Haliotidae; genus Haliotis; species Haliotis rufescens. The sequence continues at coordinate 13,503,679 of NW_025963857.1, forward strand.
CCTGTCGATGCTGAGGTGGTCGGCGTCGGTGTTGTGAGCAGAGGCGAAGTTTGTGATGTTACGACACGGCAAGCCCAACGCCCGGCACACTTAAACAGACCACAAGTCAGTCGTAAGCGTTGACAGAAATATGCTTAACTTCAGCCGCCAAATTGTTTTTTCTTCTTGATTAATTTAACGCTGCTCTCAGCAATATTCCAGCTATTTGATTTGGTTGGTTGGTTTGTTGTTTAACGCCGCACTCAGCAATATTCCAGCTATATGACGGCGGTCTGTAAATAATCGAGTCTGGACCAGACAATCCAGTGATTAATATCATGAGCATCGATCCACGCAATTGGGATCGATGACATGTATCAACCAAGTCAGCGAGCCTGGCCACCCCATCCCGTTAGTCGCCTCTTACGACAAGCATAGTCGCATTTTACGGCAAGCATGGGTTGCTGAAGACCTATTATACCCCGGAATCTTCACGGGTGAACTGAGACGCCGCTTTTCACTGCACACTAGACAAACCAAGATCCGCTGGTTTTCGGTTCGAATCGAAGGGTGTCATCGATTAGGATCGTCGGCAGCATACCCTGCTGTTGGTCATGACTATCACTGAAGCGGTAAAGATGATATCAGTCACTCTGTTTTGCTTATCTTCACCTTTAACTGACACGCCGTGATGAATGGATAGTGGTTGAAGCAGCGGTAAAGCTCAGTAACAACGCAAAGAAATTCAACCCGATTAATCACGAATTTTACCTGTTGTAAGAACACCAGCAAACACCCAGCACTGTCCGAACTTGACAGGCTTAGCTGTAGACATGTACTCCCGCAGAATCTTCACGCTGCCCACCCAAGTGGAGGGTGATGTCCCCCCTTCGTACTCCCCTGTCCAGTTGCCCATCACCACGCCGTCATCGTCAGGGGCGTTCACCTGAGAACATAACGGGTGGTCATTGATGACCAGGGTGAATAAGGGAGATTTTAACTGCGCATGACGTCAACGCTAATAACAACTTGAAAGGAACCAAAATTATATTACGCACTGTATTTTGTGCCGGAGTCAGAAATAGATTGGAAAGATATAAAGTAAAAATAGCTTACATTGGCTTGCATTTATACCTTACGCATGCCGAGGAAGCTTGTACCTCTTTCTTACGCATGGAACTCAGCTATTGTCGTATGTACAAGAAGATCCATTAGCAGATTCCTGCCGTAACCTTGGACACCACACTCACCAGCTTGGCCAGGATTCTCGCCACCTTAGCAGCGTCTCCCATGGCAGATGAAGCCTCGTAGCCGAAGCCCTTCCTGATGAGATGGAGGGCAGCATCTAGTATACCGTCATCAAACTGTAACGCAAGACAGTGAGTTTGTGAGTGAGTTAAAATTTAACGTCGCATCGGCATTGTTTCAGCCACAAAGCGACGTAACGCAAGACAGAGAATGGCTGGTACCCATTGCAAGTTTGGAACTCACGGAAAGGTCATCGTTGGATATGTGCATACCCAGAGTTTGTTTTGTGTTGTTTAACGCCGCACTCAGCAATATTCCAGCTATATGATGGCGGTCTGTAAATAATCGAGTCTGGACCAGACAATCCACTGATTGACATCATGAGCATCGATCCATGCATTTGGGATGCGATGATTTGCATCAACAAAAGTCAGCGACCCAATCTCTTCAGTCGCCTCTTACGACAAGCATAGTCGGCTTTTACGGCAAGCATGAGTTGCTGAAGACCTACCTAGGATCTTCATGGGTCGTGTACTTAGAGTATACTCGGAGGCAAAGGTAGTTAATTGTGTTCAGGCTCATATTTATGATACTGTGAATATTTGAATTTTTTTCATTTTTCTCTTTATACATTTAAACTCTACTGGTAATTAATTGGGCTAAAGATCAAAACAAAACTTCGGTATTGGTTGGGTTCTTTACATATATCATAATCTGGTAGTTTTCTCTATAACTATACACTTTTGAGTGAGTGAGTATGTTTTTATGCCGCTTTTAGCAATATGCCATGTAGGGCATCAAACCCAGGTCTTCGGCGTGACGAACGAACGTTTAGTTCTCTAGGCTACCCCAGCGCCCCATACCATTTTGAATATTTAAGTTGAGGTTAATATATTTCAGATTAACTGAGTTTGATGTCTCTTCGGATAGAATCCGGGGCAATAAAAAAACAGACCGGCCAGCACACTGTAGCTGTCTTACCTGACCGAAACACCAAGGACGGGCACCGACTCTTGATGGGCTGCCAAAATACAACACTCCCGAGTCACTGAGAAGAGCCTCTTTCATCCAGTCCTCATGTTCAAGGTACACCCAGTCATCTGTAATAGAGCAGAGGGTGGATACTGAGGGCTCACTTACATCACGAACCACGATGCAAATGTTGTTGTTCAGTTGCTCTTCAATGACGACTGAGCGTTGTGTCTGAGTCGGTTTAGGTTGACGATGGGTGGCTAAAACATTCTGAACCTAACTACAAAGCATGTACAGTACATACCTAACTGTTTGCATGTATTAAGTACGATATATTCCATGCTCACAGGCTGCATATGAACCGAGTACACAACCAGACAGCACATTTCTGCAAGCACCAAATTGATTATGTATTCTCTGTAGAAGGACAAAATTGGTTCCACCCTGTCATCAAGCATCTCCAGGCAAATGGGCTAGCACCATCAACCATCCATGTGTACATGGTTTCAAAATGAGAGATAACGCTTCTTTGACACTGTTAAGAGGCGGGCAGCGGAGGGGAAGCGAGGGCATTGAAGATTTATTATGGATAATCGGCGACTCGCCACACGTTACATAACCAATACAGTGGGCTTCTCTAATGAGATTTTTGAGAACTGGGCATGACAGTTTTCAGCACACTTGGTTCCAGGTCTTCAGACTCCTGATGAGAAACGTACTACGTTCATCACATCTCGTGAGAAGCAGATCCAGCTGTTTTTTTTTAACGATTTGTAACTATGGATGAGTCTTGGGTTCTAAATTATCAATGGGAGACAACAGTCAAAGCAGTGGAAGGCAAGGGAAGGCAAAGTCTGTTACATGAACTGACAAAGTAATAGCTTCGGGTTTCTAGGATTCCCAAGGAAGCCTACAGGTGGACTACCTCCCGACAGGTAATGAATTAATGGACAATACTACGCTAATCTGCTGCGGCAACAGACAGAATAGCAAGGCTAAACGTCGTAGAAAATCCACTCCAAGTACAATGCATGACTGACTTTGAACGCATTGAACATCCTTCGTATTCTTCAGATTTGCCTGCTCTTCCCACATTTGAAGAAAGAACTGTCTGGCAAGATTGTGGAAATGGCAATGACGTACAGGTCAAAGGGGAAGCCTTCTACATCAGTGGGATCCAGGCACCCCAGCATCGCTGCCAGAAGTGTGTGGACCTTGGAGCGGATTATGTTAAAAAATAATCAGCAAACAACTCCATCAACGCAGTAAACCATAGTTAGGTTCAGAATCTTTCAGCACTCAAAGTTTCTCAATAATCTGCACTAGCGCTTAAGCAAATTGGGACCATTTTACCGTATTCAATACGCATATAATAATCGAACTAAGAGTTGTTCCAGGCCTCTGAATCAGATCATACCAAAATAGTTTGCTTAAGCAATCCGGATTGTGATGAGTCGTTTATGGATACACAAAACTCTGGCGTACAAACTGACCACAACACAAAACAGATTTTACATACAGACTATCTTTGTATACACAAATTAAAGAATGGTGGCAGTGTTAAGCTCGCGATGTGTTGATCAACCCAATGCTGCTTCTCAAACGTGTACCTTTGCACCAAGGGTTGAAGATGATATAAATTTGTTCGTTGTGCTTGTACTCCCAGATGAGATCTTCACCGTCCTCGACATCAACGATGGTAGTCACACTGAAGTCCCACTCCCCAACAGGGATGTAAGCAGGCGCGAATACGGACAGCGTCAGAGATTTGTCCGCCTGTCGAACCACGGAGGCGCCCCACGTCTTCTTGTCGAAGCTAGTGTATCCAGACTCGTCCACCTTGATGGTGGCGCTGGTGGTCCGAGCTGCCTTGTAGCTGCCCTCTGTAACATTAATAGAGTGAGTGGAAGAGAATTGTTTTAATCCCGTTTCAAGCAATTAACTTGAGACACCAATAATAAATTAATCCATCTAAAACTCAAAGCAAATTATATCACTGCCTAACTTTTTGTCCACTACTAAAAGACGACAGTGTTTAATCAATCAATAATCGTGGGCCTCATAAATCACCAAGCGAAAATCGAACCCACTTTTTAACCCAACAAGCACAACCCACTGACCTAACTTGTCTCTACTAAGAGACGAGTGTTTCAAATCAATTTTGCTTTTGGCACAAATAATTACCTTCATAAATCCTTCCAAATCAGAATTTCAGTCGGATGAGACGTTCTAACCACTGCCTAACTGACATTACTAAAGTAACTGGGCGGTCGGGTAGCCTAGTGGTTAAAGCGTTCGATCGTCACGCCGAAGACCCGGGTTCGATTCCCGACATGGGTAAATGTGAGAAGCCCATTTCTGGTGTCCCCCTTCCGTGATATTACTGGAATATTGCTAAAAGCGGCGTAAAACCATACTCACTCACTCTCTCACTCACTAAAGTAACTATGACGGGTCTACATTTTTCATTCTCTTGTGTTTGTAAAACATAAAATGAAACACCTCGTAAATATGTTTTGAGAATATCTTTTGACCTTTAGGGTTCATTCCAGGCTTGGTACATACCCAAATGAAAGGTAAGCGTGATATCGTTCTTAGGAATATCGTAAGGTCTGTCGAAGTGAAGGGTCATCTTGAACTCCTGCCCTCGACGGAGGACAAGCCGTGCCTTGTGCTCCGTGCCGTCACTGACCCTGTCTCCGGTACACTCATAGCGGTCAGTGTGATGGGCAGCTGTGTTGTCCGGCACGTGCAGGTCCACGTACGTCACGTGCAGCTTAGTCTCGAGCAGGGGGGCAACCACTTCGGAGATACATTCCTCCTCGTTCTCGTCCTCATCAGAATCTAGACAACATTGACAGTCATTACTTCAAAATCTGACCGCCTCCGTGGTCTAGTGGTAGAGCGTCCGCCCGGAGAGCGGAAGGTCCGGGGTTCGATCCCCGGCCGCGTCATACCAAAAGACGTTAAATTGTGGTACTTGTTGTTACCCTGTCTGGCGCTTGGCATTAAGGGGTTCAAGCAAGGATTAACGGGTACTGGCATCAGGCAAAATGGCGGTCCTAGCGAGTTCTTCTCGAAAGTTCGATTCAAGTCTGTCAGGCACCATTGAGTTTATCTGCTCACTCAAAGTGTGATGTTATACATGAAACATTTATATCTATAACTGGAGTGTTTTGTTTGTTTGTTGTTTAAAGCCACATTCAGCGTATACCAGCGTATGACGGCGGTCTGAAAATATTCGAGCCTGGGCCAGACATTCCAGTGATTTACATCATGAGCATCGATCTACGCAGTTGGGATACGATGACTTGCACCAACCAAGTCAGCGAGCCTGACCACCCGATCCTGTTAGTCGACTCTTAGGACAAGCATAGGATGCTGAAGACCTCTTCCCTCTTCCCTCTGCCCGTGAAAAATGGGCAACAAATCATGGGACATTCATAGGAATAAAATTGTCAAACACATTTGCTCGCCGGTATTAATGATAAAGATAGATTTACCCCAAAAATGTCAAAGCGATCTTAGCACAACGACAATCGTTAGTCCCATACTATACGTAACATTGACATACAACTGTCGTAACGCTAGGATAACTTTTATGAACATTGTAAGATGTGTGGGAACAGCTCACGTTTACCCTAGCTTTCATTGGATTGTCTGGTCAAGACTCAGTTGTTTACAGGCCGTCGTATGGCAGGAGTATTGCTGAGTGCGGTATTAGGAAACAAACAAACACTTCTTCATGCAAACTGTGGCGAGTGCTACAGGTAGAGCAGGACATGTTTACCGTTTTCGCGAACGCCTGGTGTCATCACTGATTTTCAGTGATTCATTCATTTAATCTCCATCACCGTTTTGCCTTTTACGGCCAATAGAATTAGTTTGGGCAGATAATTCGGGTTAGAATAGGTCTTCAGCAACCCATGCTCGTCGTAAGAGGCGACTAACGGGATCGAGTGGTCTGGCTCGCTGACTTGGTTGATGTTTGTCATTGTATCCAAGTTGCGTGGATTGATGCTCATGATATCAACCACTAGATTGTCTGGTCCAGACTCGATTATTTACACACCACCGTGATATAGCTGGAGTATTGCTGAGCGCGGCGTCAAACAACAAACATACAAACGTTAATATTCCACCGACAGGGGTTGGTTGGTTGGTTGGTTGTATAACGCCGCACTCAGCAATATTCCAGCTATATGACGGCGGTCTGTAAATAATCGAGTCTGCACCAGACAATCCAGTGATTGACATCATGCGCATCGATCCACGCGATTGGGACCAATGACATGCATCAACCAAGTCAGCGAGTCTGACCACCCGATCCCGTTAGTCGCCTTTTACGACAAGCATAGTCGCCTTTTACGGCAAGTATGGGTTGCTGAAGACCTATTCTACCCCGGAATCTTCACGGGTCTCCACCGACAGGGGCACTGTCCCAGCCCCCCACAGAACATCGCCATCATCCAGACAGCAGCAGGACAGTGGAGCCAAGTCTCTCCGCCGTCATGTAACAAAATGTGATTTTTTATTACGCTTTTTATATTATGCTTTGTTGTTTTAGCAGGGTGAGATATACCGCAGTAGAGCCTGATGTCGTTTGGCCCCCAAAAGACTCTGTCACGGTCCCACACTCGAGCTCGACGTCGTCCATAGGAGTAGGTGGGGTAGACACTGTCGTCACTCGGGATCACTCTGAAAACAGACGCGCTTCACATGTAGGGTGGTCGGAGAATATTGACTGGATATAAACACGTTTTAATGCAAGAAATGTGTTCTTGAAGAGTAGATGCATATAAAGCCTCAAACAACATCTCCAATAACATCAGCTTAAATAGTAAATCGAGTGTTTGATGACGTCCGGTGATATCTTACTGTCTCAAGCAATTGTACCGGGCGTACAAGCGCAGCAATTATATAAACACCCTATCCACACAATATACTTGTCGCAGAAGCCTTGCCATAAACAATCAACACAGACCCAACAACCCCACAGAACACGTTATTCCATACGGAACTCATCTGGGAAAGTTTACTAGGTCCCAAACTTGCATAGCAGGGGCGGTCGGGTAGCCTAGTGGTTAAAGCGTTCGCTCGTCACGCCGAAGACCCGGGTTCGATTCCCGACATGGGTACAATGCGTGAAGCCCATTTCTGGTGACCCCAGCCGTGATATTGCTGGAATATTGCTAAAAGCGGCGTAAAACCAAACTCACTCACTCACTCACTTGCATAGCAGCATTGTCTACTAAGTCAGCTCACCTTGTAGTTATTTGTTTAAGTCCAAATTTGTCTACTTTGTAAAGTTAAGTTGATTTATAAATTGATTTAAATACAATCCAAAAACTTAAATAAAAAAGTGAGTTTTCTCAAACTTCAGATATTTTATGAAAACCTACCAACCCTCCAATCCTATACGATGCAGAACCTTTTTGTGAAGGTTTTCCCGAATTTATTCACATAGAAATAATTCAGTACGAACCGTGGTCTGCTGGTAGACGTGCGCGGCGTGTTCCCTCCGTACCGTCTGAACATGGCGGCGGCCTTTACTCCCGTCGGCGTCAATTGCAACCTCAAGAATACCTTTAGAAGGGATGAGCGAGTGAGTTGGGTTCAACTAATACGTCAGTTATAACTAGATTTGTCAGCTTATTGAGGGAAAATAATTGTTTGGTGTTTACATATGAACACGGGTATGGTGCAGACAGATCAAGGGTCATAATCGGGGCGAATCTGGTACAGCAGATCCTGGCACGACGAAGCGTGATGTACGGCGAAATGGGGCTCAGGTTACAGGGCCTCCAATCCCCGTCCCTCACCTCCCGCAACTAGGGAAGCTGAATAAATATTGCAGGCGTGAATGATTTTGCTTGCTTTAACGCTCTTCCCTAGTCACATCGTAACGGGACAGCATGATTGTATTCTTGACGGTAACCCAACCATGGCTTCGTTCGTAGCCAGAATGATAATCGTCACAGTGTAATATGTACCAGATAACAAATTAATATGCCTACAGTCCGCAACAAATACAAATACTTGTAGTGAAGAAATACAGTAAAACCCCGCTGTCCAAAACGCCCTTGCTGATGCTAACGTGTGCATTGATACATCATGCTGCATTTATACCAACTATGTTTTTTTTCTTGTTTTTTTTTAACGCCGCACTCAGCTCTATTTTAGCTATGTGACGACGATCTGTAAATACTCATATCTAAACCAAACAATCCAGTGATTGACATAATGAGCATCGATCTACGCAAATGGGATACGATGACATGCATCAACCAAGTCAGCGAGTCTGACCATCCGATCCCGTTAGTCGCCTCTTACAACAAGCATAGGTTGCTGAAGACCTATTCTAACCCGGATCTTCACTGCTGTTATACACTATGTGCATTGTGCTGTATCAATGGGTTGTAAACCCGGACTGTTTTTATACGGACGTTTCACTAGTATGGGTACGTCCAGATTAAAGAAGTTTCATTGTAGTGCGTGATACGTATCGCTGCTATTGCCAGGGAGGATTGCCGTGAAAACATTTCCATTTGAAACCATCCATGCAGAATGTTTTGCGTTCAAAATTAACATTGGTGCTCGTCACTCAGTTGTATCCCTTTGCTCAGCCAAAAACGCTATCATCATGGGTTCGAATAACCGATTCACCGGTTTAGGTTTGTAAGCACCATGCCCATGCTCGTGGGTTTCACTAAAGTGGTACACGTCCATCAAACTGCTTCAGTTTGGGCTTTCTTCTCAAGTCAGCAGTAAAATGAATCGTGGTATGAGCAAATGCATGGTCACACACGAATGCTTAGCTTTACTGTTAAAATCAACTTCAAATAAAATAAAATAAACATGATTTTTAACCAACTAAATTAAACATAAAAAACTGAATGCAAACTTCACAAATTTGACAGTAAACTAGGTGAAGTAAGTTGAACATATAATATTAGACTGGACAGGAGATGCAAATTTCCTATAGTCTGCCAAAATCAAACAGCAGCCCCGAGATGATCAGTTATCTCGATCTCTGCCTACATACCAGGTTTGATGTTTTTCAAGAAGTAGCGCCAGATTGTGTTGCCGCGAGTTGAAGTCTACTTTCAGCTCCGTTTTCAAGCAAACGTTAATATCTAAACTCTTACCTTCTGGTTAATATGGCGGCCTGTGTGGATGTGATGGATAACACATATTCCGGGCACGTGGCCGCGCGTGTCCCGGATGCATGAGTCAACTTCGAATTTTATGGCACTACATATACTTGTTCATTGATATTCATAGCATACGTATTCATACTAGTCTAGTAGTGAATATATAGTTATGAGCCATACGTTAAATACTGGCTGGCATAAGGCGTAAACTGATTGATGTGTGTCTTCATAGTCAGTTAGGTGAAATGGGGTTTAACGTCGCGTTCAAGACGTTTGTAACAACAAGTACCATATTCTAACGTCTCTACGTATGACGCGGCCTGGGATCGAACCCGGAACCTTCAGCGCTCTGGACGGATGCTCTACCACCAGACCAAGGCGAACGTCTGTAGTTTGAGAAAAATATGAATCCCAGAATGCGACAAGGATACCTTTTGCCATTTATCGCATTGTCGCACTTTGAATAATAGTTTTTACTTTTACCAAAGGGCGACAATACGACAAATGCTTGTTTTGATATTTGGCCCCTTACCCCAAATGGAATCTGTTTCGGCAGAAAATCTAGGCTGGCTATCCTCTGTTGATTGGCTGGCTGGTTTGTTGTTTAACGCCGCACTCAGCAATATTTCAGCTATATGACGGCGGTCTGTAAATAATCGAGTCTGGACCAGACAATCCAGCGATTAATACCATGAGCATCGATCCACGCAATTGGGACCGATGACATGTATAAACCAAGTCAGCAAGCCTGACCACCCGATCCCGTTAGTCGCCTTTTACAACAAGCGTAGTCACCTTTTTACGGCAAGCATGGGTTGCTGAAGACCTTTTCTGCCCCGGATCTTCACGGGTCGCTATCCTCTGTGAAGATCCGGGTAAGATCCTCACTCACTCACTCACTCATTCGGGGTATCAAGGAACGGAACAGATTCCCAGTACATCATGCATGTCCTTTGAACCGACGACTGCGGATGGTTACAATGTGTGATGAGGCTCATTGTGAATCATCGCACCCTACGGGATGAATCTTTAATAACTTCCCTTCGAAGAAATCGGCGGTTTGTGGATCACCAGGCCATGGTTATCATTCACAGTCCACAGTTATACACAAATCAATTTTACGACAACGTCTTCAAAATAACGTACTAAAGTCATCCATAATTTTGTTTTATTACAATTCACTGTCAGCTAATAGAAAGCCTTTCAAACATTACACCTCGACAAAACAGTAAACGCTGGTGGTGTGATTGGTGCATTATGTGTGGTGCCAGCACCAGCTGCCGCGACCAGCAACATCGGCCACACATCCATTGCCTGATCTTATCGAGCTTGTGTATATCGCCGGATCAGTAATGTGCCATCCATATGTGGTGTTAGTTATACGTTACATTAATGTAAGGAGAGACTTGGCTCCACTGTCCTGCTGCTGTCTGGATGACGGCGATGTTCTGTGAGGGACTGGGACCATTCGTGACCAACTCGTGTTATTCCGGGACAAGCCGAATAGCGACTCGTGCTCCTATCATGGCCATTTTTGCGACCGGGTTCAGTCTAAGCGCAAACGGGCATACCCAAAACAACTGTCAACTCGTTGCGTGATGGTTGACATGTATTTCCCCATATATTATATATATTTCAGATGCAATTTAAAGCACATCGGGACATGCGGAATTATACAGTATGATTGAACAAATGTAACTGTGTCTTGGGTATATTTTAGATGCAAGATATGTAAAATCAAAAATTATTTCTGAGGGATTCTTTGACGAAGAACTTGAAGTCATGCGCGCATTCTGATTGGTATGTCGTAATTTCGCACATAACATTCATCGATAGGGGGACGGAAAGGGGCGAGTGGTTACGAATGGGGCTGGGACATTGCCCCATGTCGGTGAAATATTAACGTTTGTATGTTTGTTGTTTGACGCCGCACTCAGCAATACTCCAGCTATATGACGGCGGTGTGTAAATAAGCGAGTCTGGACAAGACAATCCAGTGATTGACATCATGAGCATCGTTCTACGCAAATGGGATCGATGACATGCATCAACCAAGTCAGCGAGTCTGACCTCGTTAGTCGCCTCTCACGACAAGCATAACCACCTTTTTATGGCAAGCATGGGTAGCTGATGAATCCTGTATGTGAATTTGACATATCCTGTACGTAATCTTCATATATTCTGTATGTGGACTGCAGGAAGTCATATAAAAACAAAATTCTTTTCAAACTGAAAGTGTTTTATTAACAAGTACAAAGATGTATATGGATTGTGAAACAGAGCTATAAAATACTATAACCTGAAAATATATAATATATCGTATCTGCCCAAATATGGTATCACAAGAGAGACAAGACGAGATCATCAACCTATAAACACATCCGTTGCCATGGTAAAACTATGAAGGCCACAGCAAGCAGATTATTTGTTCTTCGGATGAACAACAGGAAACATGAATGTTCTCTTATATAGAATTGTTAGTGCTGAATTTCTTCCTTTAAAGGGGCTTATGTTATTATATTCCAAACTATTATAAATTAAAAAAGAATTTTTTTCTGGAGAGAGTATCCCATTTCAGATTGTATATCCCACACAAACCTATCCTTGTCCAAACAAGTAATCATTTTTGTAGCTTTATTGTGTTTGTGAACATTTTGAGGAATAACGCGTTTTTGAACAATGACGTAAAAGCGTTAAAGTTTATCAGAACAGTGAAATTTCACTTGTAACATTAATACTACCACAGAAACAGTAAAGAAGTACTATTTATTGCTTTGATAGGATATATCATTTTAAGAAAAAAAAACTCACATGAAGGTGTTGCTACCAAAATTTATAAGATAAATGTCGATATGTTACTAAGGGAAATATTTTGATAAACGTACTAGAAGATAATATGCTCCCAAGGGAAATCCATTAACTACTGGCTGTAAAATACAGCCATAGTCACATTATGTATCTTACCCATCCTCGTTTGTCCAGTGTCATATATCTCCATTCTATTAGGATAAGTACCCTGGACTCTTCTAATGTTGTTTATTATCGTACACAGACCTACAGTGTATAAAGAATGTTTAGTAATAGACTAACGTAACGTATATATTTTTCTGTACAGTTGTAGCTTCGGAACTGACGACCTCTAATCAGTTAGGGTACAATACGTGAAGCAGATTTAGGGTGTCCCCCGCCATGATATTGCTGGAATATTGCCAAAAGCAGTGTGAAGCCCATTTCACTCACTGACTCTTATCAGTACCTTCGCACAGAATTTCTCTCGCCGTGGGTGTAGTTTGAGTAGACGGTGATTTTTAGCATCGTGTTGTCATTCGGACTTAATGAGCGAGTGATTGAGCACGGTTTTACGGCGCATTTAGCAAAATATTGCGGCGGGGACATCATAAATGGACTTCACACACTGTACCCATGTGGGATTTCGAACCCGAGTCTTCGGCGTGTCGAGCGAACGCTTTAACCACTAGGCTACCCCACCATCCCGAATTGGACTTCAAATGTCGCGATGGTAACTTTTGGGCTCGGGGTATTCATCGTTATAGAATGGAAATGTGATACACTGGAAAATCGAGGATGTACCTCATTTCCGCTTGTGGTGGTCATCATGCCCTATGCGCCGATACTGCTAGATATATATCATAACTCACGGGGACACACATTGCGCCAATAAATGTATCACATTGTCCATCAATCGAGTGTGCTGAGATAGAATTTATCACTCATATACATATACGTTTATACTTTATGAATAGAGCTGGGTGGTAGGTTACATATTCAACAGGCAACAATGTGAAAATATTGCATACTTTGAGCATAGCATATCATAAATATTGTTAATAAAATAACTTATTTCAAAACTGTAGAAAACAAATAAGCCTTTAGAAGGGCACTTGAATACGTAAAAAACATTTCAGCAAGAAACATACATTTTTTCATTGACGCGGCGCGACGCGACGCGACGTGCATCGCACATACTGACAGTCTTACCCGGGGCTCAAATCCCAATTTTGACAGATAAACTTACATTTAACTATCTTAATCAATCTGGATTATACGCGTCGAGATGAAAACTTGAACAGTGATTGTATTCAGTTTAGTTTGATAAAAACATCAATTAATATAGACGAGAAGCATATACCTGGTATAGTTTTTGTATGAGCCAATTGTAAAAAGTACAAATCGAGGTACGTATGTTCTGATGTCATGATAAAACATAACCTATGACAATTTGATGTGAAATATAATACGACGCATAACTTGAGTTAGACTCTCACAACATACAGACAGCTGATCCGGTCTTATATAATACATTATTGGAAGGGTGGGAGTGAGGACTCCCAAGGATGTGCCACGCAGGCAGTTGTCATAGAAAGATTTCATATTGGTTGAGTCAGGTTTCAGGAATCACAGACAGCGACAGACTAAGGCTTGGAGAAATGTTTCTGTGAGCGTGTCAGCTACGACTTGATTTCCACAGCATAGTAGCCTATGATGTCCGACAACTGTTTGGAGTCGAAGCCGATGCTGATGTCTCTGTCCTTGCTTCCCCGGGGGTGACGGTGTGGCTTCATGGTCAGGGTGCGGCTCCACGTCCCCTTCGGTTGTATATCCCTGGAATATCGAACCATGAGATTCTGTTTGACAAGTCTCAGTAGGTGTGAGACAAAATGGTGAATGTTGCGGAGTCATTTGAACCAAACATTACCGTAGACGTTATTTTGAGATGTTTGTGAACCAAATGTTATGGTAGACGTTATGTGGATATTTGTGAACAGTTATATATACTGTAGACGTTATGTAGAGATGTTTGTAAACCAGATGATAGCGCATACGTTATGTGGAGATGTTGGTGAACCAAATGTTACCGTAGACGTTATTTGGAGATGTTGGTGAACTATACATCACCGTAGATGAACCAAATGTCAGAGGTATGAGTACTGCTGGCACTGGGAACGTGTTATGTGAGAAAGGTAAATACTAACGGCACGGGGAACGTGTTGTGTGAGAGAGAGAGGTGAATACTGACGGCACGGGGAACGTGTTGTGTGAGAGAGAGGTGAATACTGACGGCACGGGGAACGTGTTGTGTGAGAGAGAGGTGAATACTGACGGCACGGGGAACGTGTTGTGTGAGAGAGAGGTGAACACTGACGGCACGGGGAACGTGTTTAGTGAGAGAGAGGTGAATACTGACGGCACGGGGAACGTGTTATGTGAGAGAGGGGAGAATACCGACGGCACGGGAAACGTGTTATGTGAGAGAGAGGTGAATACTGACAGCACGGGGAACGTGTTATGTGAGAGAGAGGTGAATACTAACGGTACGGGGAACGTGTTATGTGAGAGAGAGGTGAATACTGACGGCACGGGGAACGTGTTATGTGAGAGAGAGGTGAATACTGACGGCACGGGGAACGTGTTTAGTGAGAGAGAGGTGAGTACTGGCGGCACGGGGGAAGTGTTTAGTGAGAGAGAGGTGAGTACTGACGCCACGGGGAACGTGTTATGTGAGAGAGAGTTGAATACTGATGTCACGGGGAACGTGTTATGTGAGAGAGGGGAGAATACCGACGGTACTGGGAACGTGTTATGTGAGAGAGAGGTGAATACTTATGACACGGGGAACGTGTTATTCGAGAGAGAGGTGAATACTGACGGCACTGGGAACGTGTTATGTAATAGAGAGGTGAATACTGATGTCACGGGGAACGTGTTATGTGAGAGAGGGGAGAATACCGACGGTACTGGGAACGTGTTATGTGAGAGAGAGGTGAATACTTATTGAAAGGGGAACGTGTTATGTGAGAGAGAGGTGAATACTTATGGCATGGGGAACGTGTTATGTGAGAGAGAGGAGAATACCGACGGCACTGGGAACGTGTTAAGTGAGAGAGAGGTGAATACTGATGTCACAGGGAACGTGTTTAGTGAGAGAGAGGTGAATACTGACGGCACGGGGAACGTGTTTAGTGAGAGAGAGGTGAACACTGACGGCACGGGGAACGTGTTATGTGAGAGAGAGGTGAATACTGACGGCACGGGGAACGTGTTTAGTGAGAGAGAGGTGAACACTGACGGCACTGTGAACGTGTTATGTGAGAGAGAGGTGAATACTGACGGCACGAGGAACATGTTAAGTGAGAGAGGGGTGAATATTGACGGCACGGGAAACGCCTTAAGTGAGAGAGAGAGGTGAATACTGACGGCACGGGGAACGTGTTTAGTGAGAGAGAGGTGAACACTGACGGCACTGTGAACGTGTTATGTGAGAGAGAGGTGAATACTGACGGCACTGTGAACGTGTTATGTGAGAGAGAGGTGAATACTGACGGCACTGTGAACGTGTTATGTGAGAGAGAGGTGAATACTGACGGCACGGGGAATGTGTTATGTGAGAGAGAGGTGAACACTGACGGCACTGTGAACGTGTTATGTGAGAGAGAGGTGAATACTCACGGCACTGGGAACGTGTTATGTGAGAGAGAGGTGAACACTGACGGCACTGTGAACGTGTTATGTGAGAGAGAGGTGAATACTGACGGCACTGTGAACGTGTTATGTGAGAGAGAGGTGAACACTGACGGCACTGTGAACGTGTTATGTGAGATAGAGGTAAATACTGACGGCACGGGGAACATGTTATGTGAGAGAGAGGTGAATACTGACGGCACGGGGAACGTGTCCTTATCGGGGTCCACGCACTCCAGACCCCCCTCGATGTCGATCTCGCACTCGGTCAGCACCACGTCAAGAGGGTTGGTGAACATCAGCTCGACCTTGAGGACATCAGACAGACGGCACGTCTCTGGACCCTGAAATACATACTGACATATACCGACTCGATTCCGACATATACCCGACACAAACCCGATAAATACCCGACTCACACACACCTTCTTAATAGTCTCTAGGGCTTGGACGAGTCCAAATTTACTACCCGGGTATCCACCCACCCCATTACCCAACCCTAGCCGGGTACCCACTGTGGGTCTCAAGAGATTTGTTTTTTTACCAACCATAGCACTTGCAAAACGTATACACATGCACAAAAGTTAAGCGCCACCATATTCATAATCTCTTGATTTCACTTGTGGGAATCAGAAATACGAAATATGATGATGTATGACTGAATAAGGCTTCCATAGTTTCATGAACCCAAATGTGTGAGATTCCCCTTCAAATAGAGGTTGAAAATCAGCCATGGTGAGGAGAAAGTTAACGAACGCTGAAAGATGGCAAGTGATAGGCATGAAAAATGCTGGCATGTCATGCAGGGCCATTGCAAGACAAATTGGTCGTCATCACAGTGTTATCACTCGTTTGATTGTCAAACATGGTCAAACCAATGATGTCAATGACAGGCATAGGTCTGGTAGGCCAAGAAAGACTTCTAACAGAGAGGATAGACGTCTTTTCAGGATAGTCAGACGAAATCCATTTGCCACTTCAACAGATTTAAGACTGCAGTGGATTACCCATCAGAGACTCTCGCTGATGACCGTTGGCGTCGCCTCGGAGCGGCTGGTTATAACGCCAGAAGACCAGTAACACGTCCTCAACTGACTGAGGGGCACATGCGGAATCGTCTCATATGGTGTCGTGCCCGTAGTCGATGGAACTTGGCCAACTGGAGAAGGATCCATTGGTCTGACGAGTGTCGAATGCTGCTACAAACTGTTGATGGTCGAATACGTGTTTGGAGGCAACGTAACACTCGTTTTGCACCAAGGAACATCCAGAAGACCTTAGCATGTGGCGGGGGGTCTGTCATGATATGGGGTTGTGTTTCCTTCGGCTGCAAACTTCCGCTGTTGACAATTCGTGGAAACCTGAATGGCCAACAATACCAAGATGCCGTTCTTCGTCCAGTGGTAGTCCCTCATTTTGACAACCATCCTCTTCAGACAAGGCCTGTTTACATTGACGACAATGCTAGACCACACAGATCTCGGGCAGTTTTGGCTTATTTGCGTCAAGAAGCTATTGCCACTCTTCCTGGGCCGGCCTGTAGTCCGGATCTTAACCCGATTGAGCATATCTGGGACATTCTTGGCCGGAAAATCAGATATCGTGATCCCCCAGTTCACAATCTCGTTTGACTTGAAGCCGCACTTCATGAAGAATGGATCCGTTTCCCTCAGAGAAGCATTCAACGACTTGTAATGAGTATGAGGCGTAGGGTTGAATCTGTGGTCAATGTCCGCGGATCATACACACGTTACTGACGTTTCTGTCTTGCTCTGCACTCCCTAGGGTGTCTATGTGACACCTGATATGGTCTGCTGATATCATGACAGTTACATGACAAAAAACGTTTTTCAATGTTTTCTAATCCTTCAATTTCTGGTCTTCGGTAAAATTCCTTTCTGCTCATATTCTTTTGGAACACAAGATAAACTTGCTTTGGGACAACTTTTGCATCACACGAAGTTTACATATACGGCTTATCACAATCGTGCATCTCGTTATAATAGTCATCATTAAGTGCCAAAAGTAACAGCTCACAAATATGGTGGGTGGCGCTTAACTTTTGTGCATGTGTATATTTAGATACGAGTATTAAACGATCTGGCCATGCATACACTGAAGTTGACTTAAGTTATATATTTATTTAACCACATGAAAAGTCAGGAGTAATGGGTGCATAGTCAGAAAGAAACATTCGTGACTTGTAGTGTATAGAGTTCTAGATAATTTTTGTCATTAAACAATATATCACTTGACTAACCATGGGTCCGGGTAGTCCTGTGGGTACCCCGGTCTTACTCAGTACCCACCCGACCCGGGTACCCGAGTTACCCGTCCCAGCCCAAATAGCCTAAGTCGGAAAAGTCTCTTTCACTGACTACGTTAAATATCGCTGCCAGGAGTTCTATATCGGCAAGGGAGGTAACCACGACTTACCTTCACTTCAAGGTCCGGTCGCCTCAGTCTGAACAGTTCGCTTTCACTGACGACGTTGTATGTGTGGAAGAAGGTCGCGATTGCTCTCAGTTCAAAGTTGAACCCCAAGTTTGGATAGGCAGTGGCGCGGTCCTTGTCCACTTCAACCGTCAACGTCTCGGCTAGAGAAACGGAAGATAGACTTATATAAAGAGAGATTCAGTAATAAAACGTTAACATTGAAGAAGAGCGACTCGGGCGTTATACTGAATGAGCGTATGTTTCACACCTGCTTGTTCACGTTCATACAAACTAAAACCGGAACCTCTTAATCAAGGAATCACAAACTCGACAGAAAGAAAACAAGATTGTTCATGATGTATCGCTCACAAACCACATTGAACTGGACCAGAAACTCGTTTATCCATACATGATGAACAGAAATTGACCCATTCGGATTACCATTCGGTTTTACTATGAACTGAAATTTATCCTTTTAACAAACCACATTGTTGTTGTTGTTGTTGTTGTTTACGCCGCACTCAGCAATATCCCAGCTATATGACGGCGGTCTGTAAATAATCGAGTCTGGACCAGACAATCGAGTGATTGACATCATGAGCATCGATCAACGCAACTAAGATCGTCCACATGCAATACACCAAGTCAGCGAGCCTGACCACCCGATTCCTTTAGTCGTCTCTTACGACAAGCATAGTCGCCTTTTTAAGGCAAGCATGGGTCGCTGAAGACCTATTCTACACCGAATCACAAACCACATTGAAATAGACCAGAAACACTTTTATCTGTACAAAATAAATAAAGAGTGAACCATTATTGAGGTTTTACTTTATACTGAAATGCATTGGTCGTACTCTGGTTCGGGCCCAGCTGAATGTCCTTGACTTTCCTCAAGGCCGCGACCCCCTGGCACGTGTCATGGTACGTCTTGTAGAGCACCCTCAGGGTGATGTCCTTGAAGCACGCGTCTTCTTTACCCTTGTTCTTCACGTGCACGGTGAACTCGAACCCGTTACCCACAAATATGTCATCCATCTCCTCAATTTCAATTTCGATGTCCTGTTTGAAAAGTTATACGTCATGTCATTGGATGAAGTGAATAAGTGAATGTTGTTTAACGCCGCAGTTAGCAATATTTCAACTGTGTGTATGACAGAGGCCCATTTAGTACCAAGTTTGGACAAGGCACACTGGTAACTGAAATATTGAGCATTGATCAACTCATTTAGGTGAGATGTCTCATAGCCAGGACGCATAGCCAGAAAAAAGGTCGCACAGCCAGTAAAGAAATAAAAATAATAAAAAATGGCCGCATAGCCAGACAAGCCAATCAAACATAGTCGCCTCTGACAACCAGCATTAAACCGATGGGGAAATATTCCCCACGGAGTTTCGGATGAAGTGTGTGTATTGATCATTCAGTGTCATATCTGAAATATATTACCATTGCAAATGCTTGGCGCGGTTAAGATATGGGTCCCAAAAGAATTAAAACAGTCTGGTACCATAACGAACCAACGGAGCTGAGAACGTAATCTTACGAGGATCTGTACGTGCCATACATTGAAGATGAATATCACTCTATGTTTCTTTATAATCTTGTAATTAGGAAAACATTGTTGATTGGTTGATTGTTTGTTGTTTAACGCCGCACTCAGCAATATTCCAGCTATATGATGACGGTCTGTAAATAATCGATCCTTGACCAGAAGCATAGGTGTCTCTGTTTTGGAAACCATATCTCTATTGATATAACCATTATTGTTATTATGGACCTGTGGCCTACGTAACTGTGTGAAATAAAGTAAAAGTGTCAATAAAATGTCGCGTGTGATTGAGTGACCGAGTTGAATTTTTGTGACTCGCTGATCTGGGACATGTAACTGGGGGAAGGGGTGGAGGGGGGGTGGGGTGGTGGGTGCTAAGGTGTGTGAACTGGTGACTAGGTTGAACTTGCGCGAGAGTATGTGTCTGTGGAGTGTGGAGGGGGGCCGGGTGTGTGTGGGGTGGGTGGGGGTGGGGGGTGGGGTGTGTGTGTGTGTGTGTGTGTGTGCTATATACATATGAAGGTATAATTATTAGTTATAATGTTTTATTTATGTATTTTATTGATTGTATAATTTTAGGTGTCTTTGAGGCCAGTAATGGCCAGGTGTATTATGTACACATGACACATTAATAAACTATATTATTATTATTATTATTATTATTATATATTAATAAAGAGTGCTGACCATCGTGATGTCACGGTGCTGCAATATAGCACTATGGAAACAGCTGGTGACTGTTAGTGAATAGATACTTGCCAACAGTCAGAACCTTTATCAGGTTGTCCACACATCAATCAGTTAGGAAAATTGAAGCACAATGTGTCCACCTATAAACATGCCTAATGGCTTGTGCTATGGGTCAAAAGACAATTGTTCAGATGATTATTAAAAGGTCAGTCGGTCCCAAAGGCACAACTTGGTTTGACACAGACCTACAGGACGGAAGGCGTCAAGTTAGATGTATTTGGTCCTTACCTCAAGCGGAAGGACATCCAACTCCTCTTCATCATCGTGTTCAAAGCCACAGTGTGCCAGGAGAAACATTCGCTCTGCCTTCTTCACAATACTTCGTTCTTTTTCACTACCTGAAATCACCCATGAAGATCCGGGGTAAAATAGGTCTTCAGCAACCCATGCTTGTCGTAAAAGGCGACTAACGGGATCGGGTGGTCAGACTCGCTGAGTTGGTTGATGCATGTCATCGTATCCCAAATGCGTGGGTCGATGGTCATCATGTCAATCACTTGATTAATGTACAACGTGTTTGGTCACATGAAGAAGTATTTATTGTACATAGTCCATGAACATGACGTTAGGAATGGGCAGATCATTGTATCAGACAAAAGTGACCACATCATCAAAGCGCATTTTGACCAACCGTTGCAATGTCACGCCTTGTTATATATAAAACAAAATATATTAATTAAAACGGAACAATGCGACAACGTGACAATTTGTCGAAATTCGCGTTGTCGCGTTTGGATAATTTTTTAATTTCTTGCTTGGTTTTGTATGGCGGACAATGCGACAATGTCACTCCTAAGATTCAATATGTAACACTGGCTATTCATGTCTAGACCCAGCTGATCTTCCCACACAAAGGATACATTGTGTCCCTCCGATCCCTACTATACCATGAGATAGATTACCTTCCTCGTGGGATCGGGTGGTCAAGCCGACTTGGTTGATGTATATGTCTCCGTATCCAAATTGCGTAGATCAATATGCATGATATCAATCACGGGCTTGTCTGGTCGAGACTCGATTATTTACAGACGGCCGTCATGTAGCTGACATATTGATGAGTGCGGCGTTAAACAAAAACAAACAAACAAGCAAACAAACAAACAAACAAACAAGCAAACAAACAAACAAACAAACAAACAAACAAACAAACAAACCTTCCTCATACTTGTACTTGTCAGTGACGTCGAGACGCTCCAGGTTCTCGCTTTCGCTTTCAAACCCCCTCCTTCTCATGGAGGCGCCCCTGTACGCCCTACCCGTCGGCATGTGTGTACTGATGTTTTTGCCCACGCTGAAACATAGATCAATTACAAGATAAACACATTCGCTATTAACTTTAGAGCCATGTTGCCTGTATATTTGACATCGCTGAATTATTAAACCGTGATGAAGCGGAGGTAAAATCAGCTCTTTCAGTGGAGGCCTCTCAGGTATAGTACAGCGGTTCAATGTAGAATAAAAACTAATTCGTTTAGTATTGGGACACATACAAAACCAAAACAACCCCCCTCCCCCCAAAAAAAGAAAACAAAAGAGAACAAAAAAGGAAGAAAAAAACAACAAACAGAGACACCAAAAACCTATCAAGATTTCTGTCCGACATCGATCTTTTAAGGTGGATGCTCTCTTACTGTGAATTGAAACCTCTGATTTGGACAATCAGTCACCTTTTCGCGAATACCTAATATGATCAATATTTGATAGCGGCCCATGAACACATGCTTATGTTCTTATGGACTGCTGTTATCAGAGATTATTTTTGATTCCTCAAAGGATTATGTTGCTTTTAATCACAAGGGGCACTGTTTACCTGCTGGTTCTCCTGCTTATCTCCACCATCACCCCTGAGCAAGGATCCTCTTTGAATTCAACGCGGTCAGCATTTACTTCAGAAAATATGAAAGCTGCGTCTTTGCCAACATTTATCTCCCCTTCTTTGATGGCCTTGACCGGGGCAGGACCGCAGCAGTAGACCCCTGGACAATGATGACACAGTTATAATCACGGGTGGATTCATGATATTAAAAAGGGTTGGTTCCTCTAAGGTCATTTGCACTTGCCTAAATTCCGAATGTAGACACTCGTGTTGTAAACATAGTATGACATGAACACGAAAATAAGATCCTAAGATTCCACCTACCGTCGCTGTACTCCTGGGGAGTGGCGTCAATCACCTGCCAGCCATCCCACTCCTTGGAGTCACTCAGTTCAGGCCGACTCATCCAAACCTCGTTCCACACGTGGAAGTTCCTGAAAGAACGAAGCCTATGTAAGCACCTTAAGTCCACTAAGTCTTGGGCTTCCCACTATCAGCCAGAGTCTAGGCAACAGTCAAAGCCGTGGAAACATCTAACGTCCTCTCCTCCGAAGAGGGCAAAGTCTGTTCCATCAGCTGGGAAGGGGATATTCGAAAGGAATCCCATCGGTGGACCACCTCGCGAAAAAATCAGACATAAATGGCAGATGTTATTCTGCTGTCAGCCAGAGACCCTACAACAATCAAAGCCGTTGGAAACATCTTACGTCCCCTTCTCCGGAGAAGGCAAAATCTCTTCCATCAGCTGGAATGGTGAGATTCCAAAGGAACCGTATCGGTGGACGACCTCTCGTAAGATCAGTCCATTAACGGCAAATGCTACCCTGCTTTGGCAACTGCCTGTGAATATCAGAGCGGGAGTGTGTTGAAAAAAGTAATAAGCAACATACTTCATGAACACCGTCCATCATAGTTAGGCTCAGAACCTTCCAACCACCCTTCGTATATCTTTACGACATGTTATTATTCGAGCCTGTATCAGACAGACCAGCGAATAGTAGCAAGACGAGCATCCGACATCCTCGGGGTACGCAGCCACGTCACGGAGCCTGGGCACCAGGTATATACGGAACGACAAGCAATAGACAGCTGGGACGGGTTAATTTGACTTTTTCTTTACATACCACACTGAATCATCGCTCAAATTTGTTTCATTGTCGTCTTCGTCCACCTTCATGAGGACGTCAATACTGAGGCGGTCGGTGTCGGTGTTGTGGGCAGAGGCGAAGTTGGTGATGCTGCGACAGGGGAGACCCAGAGCTCGGCACACTGAATCAATCATGAAAACATGATAACGTACATGGTGTTTGAGACACCTCTGTGAGGATTGTGTAGAGTTTATAAGTTTATGAGATAAAACTATGGCAGCCTTGGGACAATCAATATATACCTGCCGTGACTGTCTTAGGACAATCAAGATATACCTGCTACGACTGTCTTAGGACAATCAATATATACCTGCCATGACTGTCTTAGGACAATCAAGATATACCTGCTACGACTGTCTTAGGACAATCAATATATACCTGCCATGAATGTCTCAGGACAATCAAGATATACCTGCCATGACTGTCTTAGGACAACCAATATATACCTGCCATGACGATCTTGAGACAACCAATATATACCTGCCATGACGATCTTGAGACAACCAATATATACCTGCCATGACGATCTTGAGACAATCAATATATACCTGCCATGACTAACTTGAGACAACCAATATATACCTGCCATGACGATCTTGAGACAATCAATATATGCCTGCCATGACGATCTTGAGACAATCAGTATATGCCTGCCACGACTGCCCTAGGACAATCAATATATGCCTGCCATGACTTTCTTAGGACAATCACGATATACCTGCCATGACTGTCTTTGGACGATCATGATATAACTGTTATGGAGGCCTTTGGATAGATATAAGAAATCAGCTTTGGGACAGCATATACCTGCCGTGACGACTCCAGAAAAGACCCAGCACTGGCCGTACTTGACAGGTTTAGCCGTGTCCATGTACTGACGAAGTATCTTGACGCTGCCGTTCCACTTGGTGGGGCGCGTCCCTCCCTCGTAGTTGCCGCTCCAGTTGCCCATCAACACGCCGTCGTCGTCGGGGGCGTTTACCTGATGACGTAGGTATTGCAATGCAGAGTGTATGTAAAGCAGAGTAGACATTATCGACCAATAGATACAGCCAATGGGAGCGGAGGAGAGAGGTGATGGAGCGTATACACGTATAGTAGGTTACTGCTAGTCTACTTTCAACTTAAAACGACACTGGAGACCGCCTCCGTGGTCTAGTGGTAGAGCGTCCGCCCGAAGAGCGGAAGGTCCGGGGTTCGATTCCCGGCCGCGTCATACCAAAAGACGTTAAAAGATGGTACTTGTTGTTACCCTGTCTGGAGCTCGGCATTAAGGGGCTAAAACAGGGACTGGTCGGCTCGGAGTCAGTATACTGAGTCTGAGTGGGGTATTCATGTTAAAACTGCGGCATGGTATCTCAGTGGGCTAGCATTATAAATCGGCATCAGTCCGGGTTAGTACAAGCAGCCACACACACACACACACACACACACACACACACACCATGCACGTCGCTATATAAGTGCAATAATCTTGGACGCGACGTTAAACCCAATTTCACCTCACCTCACATATAACGACACTGTTGTGATATTTTTATATCCGTGTTCTCCTCGATAGCATCTCCCGAAATATTATGATTTTTGTCAAGCTATCAAATCAGAAAAATGAATTATCTCAACAATGAAATATGTGGGGCGAAAAAATATTTTTAATCATCCAGTTTGATTTTATCGTAATATATGGTTATCGTACAATATTCTCCAAAATACATTAAACCGATTACTCTGTCCTGGTGTTCTTTGACCCTGGTCCTGGTGTTCTTTGCACAAACATTTGATCCTTCATGACCCCGGGATTACTTACAATCTGGGAGATGATCCTCGATACAGATGCAGCGTTGCCCATGTCGGGTGTGGTGCGGTAGCCGTACCCTTTCCTCACCAGATGGAACGCAGCGTCCAGAATGCCGTCCTCGAACTACAACAAATCTTCCATTGTGTACAAGGTCTGTGAGACTGTCATGTGAAATGCTGCATGTCCTATGTAGAAAGAGTAGTAGTGGTGGTGGTGGTAGTAGTAGTAGTAGTAGTAGCAGTAGTAGTAGTAGTAGTAACATCAACAGTAGTAGTGGTGATAGTAGTAAAAGAAGTAGTGGTAGCAGTAGCAGTAGCAGTAGTAGTAGTAGTAGTAGAAGTAGTAGTAGCAGTAGTAGTAGTAGTAGTAGTAGCAGTAGTAGTAGTAGTAAAAACATCACAGTAGTAGTAGTGATAAAAGGAAAAGAAGTAGTAGTAGTAGTAGTAGTAGCAAAAGTAGGAGCTGTAGCAGCAGCAGCAGCAGGAGTAGTGAGTGAGTGAGTATGGTTTGACGCCGCTTTTAGCAATATTCAAGCAATATCACGGCGGGGGACACCAGAAAGCAGGGGTAGTAGTGCAATAAGTAGAAGTAGTAGTAGTAGTAGCAGTAGTAGTAGTAGTAAAAACATCAACAGTAGTAGTAGTGATAGTAGTAAAAGAAGAAGTAGTAGTAGTAGCAAAATAAGGAGCAGTAGCAGCAGCAGGAGTAGTGAGTGAGTGAGTATGGTTTGACGCCGCTTTTAGCAATATTCAAGCAATATCACGGCGGGGGACACCAGAAAGCAGGGGGAGTAGTACAATAAGTAGTAGTAGTAGTAGTAGTAGTAGTAGTAGTAGTAGTAGTAGTAGTAAAAGGTGACGTAGAAGTAGTAGACTAAGTAATAGCACAAGTAGCAGCAGCAGTAGTAGTGGTGGTAGTGGTAGTAGTCGTATGGACTGAGGCCGACATGACAAGACAAATCAAATGAGTTACTTCCCTTCTCATAACAATGTATTTGAAATTCCTGTGTGAAACTGACAAGATGTGTTGTTTTGGATATATTCTAACACTACATGTACAAGTAAAATGTGACAGTGAGGCTGATTACGATGTTTTCATTCTATTTTTTTACATAAACGAGGGAATAGCTGATTTTCGAAGTAAATGTAGAAGGTATGCTTAATATCATCATAAATCACGGACTTGCTCATGCATGTATTTAGATTAATATTTCATAGATGAAGTTAAAAAACTAGTCCCCATTCGTCCTTTGTTAACAAAGTTTGGATTTGCCTTTGCAGGTGTTTATGACGAAGGGACAGGATACGTCCACCTTTTCGCGAACACCTGGTATCATCACTATTTAATAGTGATTCTTAGATACATGCTCATCATATAGTCGGAATAGTACAATCGACTCTGCTTATAGCAAAGATTTGTTATTAATATGGAAGGGGTTTTGTCGCTTTTATTTAGAGAAGAAATAAAATTTCCCTAAATACATTCAATAAATAGTAGGGGTGGTGGGGACGCCTAGAGGTTGAAGCTTTTTCTCGTCACGCCGAAGACCCGGGTTCGATTCCCCACATGGGTAAATAAATAAATAAATAAATAAATAAATAAATAAATAAATAAATAAATAAATAAATAAATAAATAAATAAATAAATAAATAAATAAATAAATAAATAAATAAATAAATAAATAAATAAATAAATAAATAAATAAATAAATAAATAAATAAATAAATAAATAAATAAATAAATAAATAAATAACCTCAAGCAATAGACTATGTGACAGAGAAGACTTCACTGATACTCACAAACTCTTCTGTCAGATTATCAGTTTGTGGTTATCTGTACAAAGGTCAACAACTTTTCAATATTCCAATATAATGCAACCACTGTGACCTGAGACGTTCTTTACCTGGCCGAAGAACCAACTCCTGGCTCCCATCTTTGTGTAGGTGCCGTAATACTGAGAACCTTTGTCATTTAACACCGCCTCTTGCAGCCAGCTCTTGTCCTCCATGTACACCCAGTCCTCTGAGAAGGACAACAGAACATTACAGAAATACTCGCTCAACCTACACCCAGTCCTCTGAGAAGGACAACAGAACATTACAGAAATACTCGCTCAACCTACACCCAGTCCTCTGAGAAGGACAACAGAACATTACAGAAAAACTCGCTCAACCTACACCCTGTCCTCTGAGAAGGACAACAGAACATTACAGAAACACTCGCTCCACGTACACCCTGTTCTATTGGGAGGACGACAGGACATTATAGTACTAGCGCCACGTACACTTATTCCTCTTGGGAGAACAACAGGACATTACAGAAACTCTCGCTCCACCTACACTCATTCCTCTTGGGAGAACAACAGGACATTATAGTTCTAGCGCCACGTACACTTATTCCTCTCTGGAGGACGACAGGACATTATAGTACTAGCGCCACGTACACTTATTCCTCTTGGGAGGACGACAGGACATTATAGTACTAGCGCCACGTACACTTATTCCTCTCTGGAGGACGACAGGACATTATAGTACTAGCACCACGTACACTCATTCCTCTTGGGAGGACGACAGGACATTATAGTACTAGCGCCACGTACACTTATTCCTCTCTGGAGGACGACAGGACATTATAGTACTAGCGCCACGTACACTTATTCCTCTTGGGAGGACAACAGGACATAACAGAAACTCTCGCTCCACATGCACCTTGTCCTCTTGGGAGAACAACAGGACATTATAGTTCTAGCGCCACGTACACTTATTCCTCTCTGGAGGACGACAGGACATTATAGTACTAGCGCCACGTACACTTATTCCTCTTGGGAGGACAACAGGACATAACAGAAACTCTCGCTCCACATGCACCTTGTCCTCTTGGGAGGACAACAGGACATTATAGTACTAGCGCCACGTACACTTATTCCTCTTGGGAGAACAACAGGACATTACAGAAACTCTCGCTCCACCTACACTCATTCCTCTTGGGAGGAATACAGGACATTATAGTACTAGCGCCACGTACACTTATTCCTCTTGGGAGAACAACAGGACATTACATAAACTCTCGCTCCACCTACACTCATTCCTCTTGGGAGGACAACAGGACATTATAGTACTAGCGCCACGTACACTTATTCCTCTTGGGAGGACAACAGGACATTACAGAAACTCTCGCTCCACCTACACTCATTCCTCTTGGGAGGACAACAGGACATTATAGTACTAGCGCCACGTACACTTATTCCTCTTGGGAGGACAACAGGACATTATAGTACTAGCGCCACGTACACTTATTCCTCTTGGGAGGACAACAGGACATTATAGTTCTAGCGCCACGTACACTTATTCCTCTTGGGAGGACAACAGGACATTATAGTACTAGCGCCACGTACACTTATTCCTCTTGGGAGGAATACAGGACATTATAGTACTAGCGCCACGTACACTTATTCCTCTTGGGAGGACAACAGGACATTACAGAAACTCTCGCTCCACCTACACTCATTCCTCTTGGGAGGACAACAGGACATTATAGTACTAGCGCCGCGTACACTTATTCCTCTTGGGAGGACAACAGGACATTATAGTACTAGCGCCACCTACACTCATTCCTCTTGGGAGGACAACAGGACATTATAGTACTAGCGCCGCGTACACTTATTCCTCTTGGGAGGACGACAGGACATGACAGAAACTCTCGCTCCACATGCACCTTGTCCTATTGAGAGGACAACATGACACTATACATCTAGCTCCACATGCCCCAAGTCACTGTTCACAGAGAGAACTTCGTGATATACTGGGTTAGATGTGACAGTATTTGGGGTTACAGTAGACTACGGTTATAACGAACTCGAGGGGACCACTAATTTTAGTTCGTAATAACCGTAGTTCGTCATAAGCATATATACAGCATATATACAACAAATAGTCGGGACTAAAAATAAGTTCGTTATATCCGACAGTTCGTTATAAGTGTGTTCGTTATAAACGTAGTTTACTGAGTGTATGACTACAAACTGGGTCGGAAGTGACAACAAAATGGTTTTGCTTTTACCTTCACAAAAAGGGTTGAAGAGGATGTTGATGTCTTCATTGTGGTTGTATTGCCAGATGAGATCTTTGCCGTCCTTGACGTCCACGATAGTTTTGACGCTGAACTCCCACTCTCCTACTGGGATGGAGGCGGGAGCGAAAACCGAGACGGTGAGGGAATTTCCCTTCTGCGACACCAACGACGCGCCCCACTTTTTGGGCTTATATTTCTTGCTGCCCGTTTCATCCACCTTGAACGTCGCGTTCATACTCTTCTTTGGTTTGTAATCATCCCCTAGATTAAATCAAAGATAATTAAATTATGTTTTAACATTCCCAAGGGAGATAAAACAATGTTTATTTGTCGTGGACAAAGTGTGAGTGAGTGAGTGAGTGAGTTTATTTAAAGTCGCATCGGTCTTTATCTAACTATGGTTGTTTTTTTACCTTTCATATTTACAATACGTTCAGGAAAGTATCCTAAACTTCTAACGTTACTGTTATGAACAACCTCATTACTCTACAGGGACGGTAGGGTAGCCTAGTGGCATTCGCTCGTCACGCTGAAGACGGGTTCGATTCCCCACATGGGTACAATGTGTGAATCCCATTGCATTTCTGGTGTCCGGTGTCCCCCGCCATTATATTGCTGGCATACTGCTAAAAGCGGCACAAAACCATACTCACTCACTCATTACTCTGGGACTCTTTGAATCCGAATGAATGTTATTCAACCTGAAAATGCTCTTTAATCCGGAATCGTTGAATACTGATATCGATAATCTTATTCCAGAATCCTGAGAATCTGGATATGTTACCGATCCAGCAAGATGAAAGACATGCTTTGAAGACAAGTCTTCTTACCGAGGTTGAAGGTCAGTGAGATATCATTCTTCTTTACGTCATACGGCCTGTCGAAGTTTATGGTCAGGGTGAACTCTTGGCCCCGACGGATGACCAGCTCGGCCGGTTTGCGGGTACCATCCCTTCCAGTGCGGGCGGACGTACACTCGTACATATCTGTGACGTGGTTGCGTCCATTGTCTTCGATGTGCAGGTCGACGCCCTTGACGTGTAGCCTTGTGGCAACTTCTGCCACTGGGACCTCGGGTTGGCTTGCTTCTATCTCGTCACCTGTAGACATACATCCATGTCGGTTACATCACTGTCACAACGTCCTACCACGACTATCAACCCCACTATGCCGGCAACTCAATGTCTTGCCCCCGAAGTATCGCGTTCACAAACCTCTCGGTATCTGTTCCGACTATGTGGCTATAACCAAGCTTCCTATATATGTATTCTTTCTGTACAGAAAATCCCACTATCCCGACTCTGTATATATTAACACTCCTTCTAGTTATTCCTTCTGTTCAGAAAATCCCACTATCCCGACACTGTATATATTAACACTCCCTCTGTCTATCCTTTCTGTACAGAAAATCCCACTATCCCGACTCTGTATATATTAACACTCCTTCCAGTTATTCTTTCTGTACAGAAAATCCCACTATCTCGGTTCTGTATATATTAACACTCTATCTATCCTTTCTGTACAGAAAATCCCACTATCCCGACTGTGTATATATTTACACTCCATATATTATTTCTGTTCAGAAAGTCCCACTATCCCGACTCTGTATACATCAACACTGTTTTTCTCGTCTGTTCAAAACGTGCAACTACCCCAGCACTTTAAATATCAACACTCCCTCTATCAATATTTTCTGTTCAGAGAGTCAGACTATATCAAAGCTATCCTCTCTTTGTAAACGTCATCAGTCAATTATCTCAAATTTCATACCAAGGTGAAACATCATTCCCCTTTGTTTACACGAACATAAAACTGTTCACATAAACAACATATGTGTTATGTACTTGTTCACTAACTGTATCAACACAATGTATACTCACCGCCAAAAGAAACGCGATCCATAGAAACATATAGAGAAGTATATACGTTGAGAAAATATGTTTCCAATGTGTACCAATTTATGAGAAAACTAACAATCAGTCAAGCGTTACCACAGAGTGTCTTTATTCTTATCACGATCTGTTACACGTGATTTCAAACTTTACACGCTAATCCTGAACGAGACAAATGGTGCATCTCGAATTATGGATCTATGACGTCACATGTGATGCGTTCATGAGCGTCGGTTCACACAGCATGCCAGGATGTTAATTTGTACATCAAACTAATCTAATATATTTTGAATATTAGTAATTCTTCATAAAATATTATATTAACCAACATGTATGGTATTCGCATTTCTCTTGGCGGTGAGTGTATTTTTTCTAATAATTTCTAGTGGCCGAATATTATTTAGTGTCTTTTTAAAGACTGTCGTAGCTCGCGGCAACGCCGTCACGTACTAGGTCTGTGTATTCTGTTCAAGTCTCTGTTCCTGTATCTGTCGTCGTTGAGGAAGGTGAGGAAACGTCGGTCACGCTCGCTCGCCCGGGGGCGCCATCTTGGATAGCTGTAGGATGGGTATCGCCGGGCATATCTGTAGTAGCTGGACCTGATCAACAACAACAGCATGAACAACAACAATAACAACAACGTTTAACGGAGGTGATGAGGTAAGGAAAATAGGATTTAACCTCGCATTCAGGATGTATACTGACTCCGAATCGGCTAGTCCTTGTAATTGCCCGTTAAGCTGACACCATTACATACCACACTTTAGCGGGGAATCAAACCACCGGCCAGGGATGATGATGATGATGATGATGATGATGATGATGATAAACAACGGTATATGTCTACGACCTGCCTGACCTATCATACCCCTTAAAGTGACATCTTCCCGAAGCAAGAGTGACCACTAGCCTATATCAAAGGTGTAGTTTCTACCCGACTTTGATATGGTCTAGTGAACACACTTGCCTCGGAAAGTTGAGTGAGTGAGTGAGTGAGTGAGTGAGTGAGTGAGTGAGTGAGTGAGTGAGTGAGTGAGTGAGTAAGTTGGGTTTAACGCCGCTTTGGAAAATATTCCAGTCATACCACGGCGTGTCAGCTTCATGTGGGAGGAAAGTCCAATCCCTTTGGTGTGATATAACTATAATAACTACCTTATACTCCATCACCAACCCATCCACTGTGTCCACCCTACCTGTTTGGATTGAAAGTGTAGCTTGGCCTGTAGCCCCTGTATCGATGTCGGTACATGGCGAAGTCGTCCGCTGCTGCTGCTGCTGTTGCTGGTGGCGGTGGTTGTGGTGTTGGGTCTCCTATGGGCTGAGCAGACGTGAGTCGCGGCTGGGTGATCTCCCCTGAATCACTGAAACGACAAATTACCCATGATCACTTTGCCCACCACGTGATGTGGACGTACACAATATGCTCCTGATCGCCATGCAGTTACGTGAAACCGAAACTGAAATATACCCGCTTTCGACAAGGACAATAGACGTACAAAGTACATGTACATAGATTAAGGAAAACATTGCAACAATACCGGATATCTAAATTGTATTTGGCTGTTCATTTTCTGAATTTTGTCAAAAATTGCTGAGGTCAAAAATCACAACGAAATAGGAGTGTACACACGTACACGGTGACGCATATACACATATACGTTGACACACAAATTATAAACTGCAATTTATTCAATTACAATTGATTGGCTAAACAAGCAATATTGTTTGCGCTTACGCTTCCAGAAACCAAAAAAAAGAAAATTAGGCCACGCCCACTAGCTGACAACTGTTTCCTGATTGGTTGATAATAGTGGGCGGGGCTTGCGTCGCATTATTGCACTGATTTCGTAACGCTGTCTACAGTTTTCTTTGTTTTAAAGATTAAATTAGCAGTCTGTGAAGTTATTATTGTTGTATTTATTTTATTAACTTATATAGTATTGCGTTTAGAGAGTTATAATTAACATAAACTACACAATAAGTCATTTCTTAATTATTGCCCATACGTCAGTAAACACCTCACGTTGTACAACTACAATGTTTAACCTAGTGCATCGTTCGACTGATACATGTTAGTGGATGTATACTGTGGATGAATAGGTGAGTTTAAATCTCACGTCGCATCGGCATTATTTCAGCCATATAGCCCACTATCCCGACACTGTATATATTAACACTCTGTCTATTCTTTCTGTACAGAAAATCCCACTATCCCGACTGTGTATATATATTAACACTCTCTCTATCTATTCTCTTTGTACAGAAAATCCCACTTTCCCGACTGTCTATATATTAACACTCTCTCTATCTATTCTTTCTGTACAGAAAATCCCATTATCCCGACTCTGTATATATTTACACTCCATATATTATTTCTGTTCAGAAAGTCCCACTATCCCGACTCTGTATACATCAACACTGTTTTTCTCGTCTGTTCAAAACGTGCAACTACCCCAGCACTTTAAATATCAACACTCCCTCTATCAATATTTTCTGTTCAGAGAGTCAGACTATATTAAAGCTATCCTCTCTTTGTAAACTTCATCAGTCAATTATCTCAAATTTCATTCCAAGGTGAAACATCATTCCCCTTTGTTTACACGAACATAAAACTGTTCACATAAACAACATATCGTGTTATGTACTTGTTCAATAACTGTATCAAATATCAAATATCAAATATGGCATTATTTCAGCCATATAGCGACGTTGATTAACAAAAGCGATAGAACAGTTAACGATATTAACTCCTCTTTCAAATACAGTAAAGTACTGTTATAACAAACTCAAAGGGACTACTAATTTAGTTCGTTATAACCGTAGTTCGTTATAAGCATATATACAGCATAACTACAGCAAATAGTCGGGAACAAAAAAGTAAGTTCGTTATATCCGTAAGTTCGTTATAAGCGTGTTCGTTATAACCGTAGTTTACTGTACTGAAAAAGTTTAATATATAATTGAAAAATAAAAGTCAAATACTATTATTGAAGTTACTGATAAATCGCCATAAGTGTTATCCATCAGTGAATACTTCCTCCCACCAGCTGGTGTTGACGATATGGGTATAATCTGTTACATACACCGTGTTCTGCATGCGAATTATACATATATGTTAATAGCCAGGTGTTTAAGCAATTGTTGTCTATTAGCAAGTAGTGAACAGACATCAAGTACCGGGTGTTATGCAAATATCTCACAATCAATGCCTATAATCAGGCAATATGTAAATTGTTTGATTCACTCAGGCAATGTACATATTGACTGAACTTTTCAGTCAGTATACATGTTGCCTGAAAATGAGACTGGATTTTGGAGAGATGGACTGAAGTGAACTGAGACACCTTAATTGACCCTCCTCATATTTATTTGGATCTATGTTGGTCATACGATGCGTAAAGTAACTTCTGCGGTTTAACATGTTAAGACATTGACTTGATTGGTTCTTGAAACATGATAGAATTTATTGTAGATGTTACTCATCTTTATTGACATAACATAAAGTTAAGTTAATAAATGCAAACACAATTACATCATAACAAACGTGAGACCAGAAGAGCACCTTCAAATAAAAAAAACCAAGTAATTATATAAGATATTGTGAACAAAATATACGACTAAGTGTATTACAGTGATATAATTTGCACATAAGTTTTCGCAGTTGTGACATGTGATTCAATATATCAAGAGTCTAAATTTTCACAGTTCTTGTTCACACCTATAAAAGTTGAGTGACATCGCTGTCACACTAAAAGGTACCAGGTAAAGTGCCGGGCAAAAGAAAGTATACACACGTATTTGATGGTAGCCATGGGTAACGATGAAACAAACAAACAACGAATCTTCGATGCTGATGTTTGAGACTTAAGTTTACAATATGTTTCGGCGACTGTTTTGTAAACGTTTATAATGTTTTGGTCAATTCTAATTTTCAGGTAGTTTTTTTTGCGCGACAGTTGACATACATACGGCTAATACTCCCATGGGTATAGTGCAACACGTCAAATATGAAGTGATGTACATATAGACATTTATTACAGGCAGGTATTTTTTAATTTGATTTCTTTTCACCACACAAATTTCAGGGCACCCAGTATGCCCGGCGATATACATGTATATCTAAGGTTAACCCTGATGACAATTAAACCTTCAAATTTGTTTCCGGAGTAAGTGTGTATGTTTAATGTCACTTTAAGCCATATTCCAATAATATCCCCACCGGGACATCCGAATAATCGAACCCGGGGCTTCGGCGTGACTGGCGAACACTTTACCCACTAGGCTACCCCAAACCCCTTTTTTGGTTAAACCCGCAGTGAATATTCAGTGATACACATATGAGCATCATAACATTTAATTTAGTTGATAACGTTGGTGAATTTTACAGTGACGCTATTATTTCAGTTGAGTGGTGATGTTTCAATTTTCCCAATCAGCAGAGCGACAATAACACTTCAGCAGAGGTATGGGCGTCGTTGCACTGATGGTCTGCCGAGCTTGCAATAAACACAAATCATATTAATAGTGGAAACCGATTGACTATATGCATCGCCAACAGCTGTGGTAAGAACAACTGTATTATATCTGACCTATATCTTCACAGTACACTTACCGTCACGCCAAATCATACAGTGTGACCGTCATTGCAGTGCGTTTGTCACACAAGAGATTTTTTCTGACGATTTCATGGGGTATTTTGTATTATAGTGCATGATTTTCCTAAACTAGATATCGATATTCTTCTTTATATGACGAGTAACATGCAAACCATGTTGTTTTGTTGTTATTTGTTATTTGTTGCTGTGTTGACGCGGGACAATGGACATTCCACAAATAAGCCTAACTCGTAGAGCGTTACGTGCAGGTCGGCCTATACTCACAGCGTTTGAACTAACGCGGTCTGCATGTCATATCACATTAGTCATAGAAAACAGTTCAAACATGGAATAGTTGGGGTCAAGGTATCACTGGACACATGCCACCGTACAAAACTGACCATCTAATCTTGGACCTGCGATAGAGAAAACCTCTCATAGCCATACCAGTTAGGGGTGAACAGCTTTAAAAGCAAGGAACAAGGTTATTATCCAATCTTGAAATAATATTCGCTACACGTTTCCAAACCAACGAGCAAGGCAACTTTGACATACGGAATTAATACGTGTATACGCCTAAAAGCACGAAGGTCAAGGGCATGGTATACGCATATACATGTTAAGAAATGGGGCAAGGTTATTTTTCCATGGTTACATTGTTTCCGAAAAAAGCCATTTCCGTAAAATGTTTAATGTTCTGACAGTCTCGCATTGTGGTAGGTAATGCGTTGCGGACGATATGGCCTGGTACAATATGTGGTTGTACATCTTGACTTCATATAAAACGTACTTTTATAACTGCCCTTCAAAACTATGTTTCACTGGCATTCTGAAAGTGGTGAATACATAAGAAAACGTACAACTTTATAGATAACACTTCTGGTTTAGGGCGGTCGGGTAGCCTAGTGATTAAAGCGTTCGCTCGTCACGCCGAAAACCCGGGTTCGATTCCCGACATGGGTACAATGTGTGAAGCCCATTTCTGGTGTTCCCCGCCGTGATATTGTTGGAATATTGCTAAAAGCGGCGTAAAAAATTACTCCTCACTTCTAGTTTTCTATATTGCATATAGCGACGTTTCGATGGGAATTCGTTCACCGCAATCAAGCTGGAGTTCACTCACTATATGCATTAAACCAGAACTTGTTATCCATAAAGTTGTACGTTTTCTTAAAAACACTATTGCTGTCAGTGCATACAGCGTCAGATGGATATAAAGCTACTTTGAGCATTATTTCGCTTTATCACAGTATATGAGCTTACTGTGGGACGGTGGTGACACATATATTGCTGTGGTCGATCACACGAATATAACGCGTACAGGGCAAGAACCATAATCGGAGTAATCGGATATTCGAACGCGCGGTCAACTGATCCTGGAACAAATAAGTGAGGTAACTCCGCACGGTGAATTGCCTCCCCTTACAAGGCCACCCATGAACTCACTAAAAGGTATTCATTGAAACCGTAGCTGAGTGAACACGCCGACATTTGTAGAATTCATAGCAATGTATGACATACACCATATGTTGACCATGTCTGTGTTATTATACACATCATTGACAGAATATATAATTTTTTTATTGATTTACATATACTGTACATTTTGGTCACATGTTTTAATAGAACAACAAACATTAACATTAATAATGAAACATGTGACTATACGTGCTCTGGTCATGAGATAAACATTGAAACAAGCTTTTTCATTCTACTTTAAAGAAGAAAAGTAACTATAGTTTGCAAATCCCTATCTCAGCGAAATTTGTCATAAGTCTAAACTTACATCAACCGTTACCGATTACACATGATGAAGTCAACATCAAATATATCTAAGGTCAAGATAATTCGGCCTCACCTTCGACTGAACAAGTTCCCCATCCTCGTGCGCGCGTTAATCCCACAGTCTCTGATTTGACCACACAATGTCCTGGTCCTCCTATATCCTCAACAGCCCTGTCGTTAACTGATTGCTCAAACTCGCCGGATACGCTGTCCGAACTGAGTCCGGATGCTGGGACTATACACTTCCTACACTGACAGCCCTGTGTTCTGGTCGGCGATGTGTCCAGGCACCAGGGCTACCAGCGCGACAGCTTGTTTTAACCATGTGTCAATTTACAATTATCCAGGACGGAGTCAGTGTTGGCTTTCACTGTCATGGTGTATGATTATGACTTGAATTTATCCATGTTCACCCAACCAGTACATTCCGCAAAGAGAAATCATGGGGTGCATTGTTGTTAAATGATCTGTACATGGAGGCGCTTGGGGTGAACTGTCACATCTTCACCCGGTATTCATTTTCTTGTGTTCTTAAGCCTGTTTTGTTTGTTTGTTTGTTGTTTAACGCCGCACTCAGCAATAGTCCAGCTGTATGACGGCGGTCTGTAAATAATCGAGTCTGGACGAGACAATCCAGTGATTAAGATGATGAGCATCGATCCATGCATGGGATACGATGGCATACATCAACCACGTCAGCGAGCCTGACCACCCGATCCCGTTAGTCGCCTCTTACGACAAGCATAGTCGCCTTTAAGACAAGCATGGATTGCTTAAGACCTATTCTACCCCGGATCTTCTCGGGTCTTCTTCTGTCTGTATTACTCCAAAGACCATATACCTATATAGTCTCTGATTACCCCTATCTCGACTCTATACATTATACTGGTTTCAATTTAATTATTTCATCGAGAGCGGAAAGTCAATATCGACTTCAGTCTGCAAGATGTGTGATTAAAAGCGAACTATATTTTTTTTATTAATTGAGCATCCCCTTGTTGAGCCTTGACTTATGACATGGTGTATATGGTAAGCATTGACTCATGGCATAGTGTATACGGTGAGCCTTTACTTATGACATGGTGTAAACGGTGAACCTTTACTTATGACATAGTGTATACAGTGAACCTTGACTTATGACATAGTGTATACGGTGAACCTTGACTTATGACATGGTGTATACGGTGAACCTTGACTTATGACATACTGTATACAGTGAACCTTGACTTATGACATGGTGTATACGGTGAGCCTTGACTTATGACATGGTGTATACGGTGAACCTTGACTTATAACATGGTGTATACGGTGAACCTTGACTTATGACATAGTGTGTACGGTGAACCTTTACTTATGACATGGTGTGTACGGTGAACCTTTACTTATGACATAGTGTATACGGTGAACCTTTACTTATGACATGGTGTATACGGTGAGCCTTGACTTATGACATGGTGTATACGGTGAACCTTGACTTATGACATGGTGTATACGGTGAACCTTGACTTATGACATGGTGTATACGGTGAACCTTGACTTATGACATGGTGTGTACGGTGAACCTTTACTTATGACATAGTGTATACGGTGAACCTTTACTTATGACATAGTGTGTACGGTGAACCTTTACTTATGACATGGTGTATACGGTGAGCCTTTACTTATGACATGGTGTATACGGTGAACCTTGACTTATGACATGATGTATACGGTGAACCTTTACTTATGACATAGTGTGTACGGCGAACCTTGACTTATGACATACTGTATACGGTGAACCTTGACTTATGACATGGTATATACGGTGAGCCTTGACTTATGACATGATGTATACGGTGCGCCTTGACTTATGACATGGTGTATACGATGAACCTTGACTTATGACATGGTGTATACGGTGAACCTTGACTTTTGACATGGTGTATACGGTGAACCTTGACTTATGACATGGTGTATACGGTGAGCCTTGACTTATGACATGGTGTATACGGTGAACCTTGACTTATGACATGGTGTATACGGTGAACCTTGACTTATGACATAGTGTATACGGTGAACCTTGACTTATGACATGGTGTATACGGTGAATCTTGACTTTTGACATGGTGTATATGGTGAGCCTTTACTTATGACATGGTGTATACGGTGAGCCTTGACTTATGACATGGTGTATACGGTGAACCTTGACTTATGACATGGTGTATACGGTGAGCCTTGACTTATGACATGGTGTATACGGTGAACCTTGACTTATGACATGGTGTATACGGTGAGCCTTGACTTATGACATGATGTATACAGTGCGCCTTGACTTATGACATGGTGTTTACGGTGAACCTTGACTTATGACATGGTGTTTACGGTGAACCTTGACTTATGACATGGTGTTTACGGTGAACCTTGACTTATGACATGGTGTATACGGTGAGCCTTGACTTATGACATGGTGTATACGGTGAACCTTGACTTATGACATGGTGTATACG
Source organism: Haliotis rufescens (assembly GCF_023055435.1). Classification (NCBI taxonomy): domain Eukaryota; kingdom Metazoa; phylum Mollusca; class Gastropoda; order Lepetellida; family Haliotidae; genus Haliotis; species Haliotis rufescens. Next base: position 13,543,838 of record NW_025963857.1, read on the forward strand.
GTGAGCCTTGACTTATGACATGGCGTATAGGGTGAACCTTGACTTATGACATGGTGTATACGGTGAGCCTTGACTTATGACATGGTGTATACGGTGAGCCTTGACTTATGACATGATGTATACGGTGCGCCTTGACTTATGACATAGTGTATACGGTGAACCTTGACTTATGACATAGTGTATACGGTGAACCTTTACTTATGACATGGTGTATACGGTGAGCCTTGACTTATGACATGGTGTTTACGGTGAACCTTGACTTATGACATGGTGTATACGGTGAACCTTTACTTATGACATGGTGTATACGGTGAACCTTGACTTATGACATGGTGTATACGGTGAGCCTTGACTTTTGACATGGTGTATACGGTGAGCCTTTACTTATGACATAGTGTATACGGTGAGCCTTGACTTATGACATAGTGTATACGGTGAACCTTGACTTATGACATAGTGTATACGGTGAACCTTGACTTATGACATAGTGTATACGGTGAACCTTGACTTATGACATGGTGTATACGGTGAACCTTGACTTATGACATAGTGTATACGGTGAACCTTGACTTATGACATAGTGTATACAGTGAACCTTGACTTATGACATGGTGAATACGGTGAACCTTGACTTATGACATGGTGTATATGATGAACCTTGACTTATGACATAGTGTATACGGTGAACCTTGACTTATGACATGATGTATACGGTGAGCCTTGACTTATGACATGGTGTTTACAGTTAACCTTGACTTATGACATGGTGTATACGGTGAACCTTTACTTATGACATGGTGTATACGGTGAACCTTGACTTATGACATGGTGTATACGGTGAACCTTGACTTTTGACATGGTGTATACGGTGAGCCTTTACTTATGACATAGTGTATACAGTGAACCTTGACTTATGACATGGTGTATACGGTGAGCCTTGACTTATGACATGGTGTATACGATGAACCTTGACTTATGACATAGTGTATACGGTGAACCTTGACTTATGACATGATGTATACGGTGAACCTTGACTTATGACATAGTGTATACGGTGAACCTTGACTTATGACATAGTGTATACGGTGAACCTTGACTTATGACATGGTGTATACGGTGAACCTTGACTTATGACATGGTGAATACGGTGAACCTTGACTTATGACATGGTGTATATGATGAACCTTGACTTATGACATAGTGTATACGGTGAACCTTGACTTATGACATGGTGTATACGGTGAACCTTTACTTATGACATGGTGTATACGGTGAACCTTTACTTATGACATGGTGTATACGGTGAACCTTGACTTATGACATGGTGTATACGGTGAACCTTGACTTATGACATGGTGAATACGGTGAACCTTGACTTATGACATGGTGTATATGATGAACCTTGACTTATGACATAGTGTATACGGTGAACCTTGACTTATGACATGGTGTATACGGTGAACCTTTACTTATGACATAGTGTATACGGTGAACCTTGACTTATGACATGGTGTATACGGTGAACCTTTACTTATGACATAGTGTATACGGTGAACCTTGACTTATGACATGGTGTATACGGTGAACCTTTACTTATGATATGGTGTATGCGGTGGACCTTTTCTTATGGCATTACGATTTAGGTGAGCTTTAACTGATAAAATACGGTGAGGAGTATCTTAACACTTTCAGTAAACCGTGTTTGTTCAAAGGTGAGTTTGTCCTGTGGTAAGTTGAATACTGTAAACCTTGTTCTTATAGAACGGTATATGCGGTCTATACTGCCTCACTCAAAAGTGGCACTTTTCCCTGACATCATCAACGAAATGCAATTACTACTCACGGTTCAAGTCATTACTAGATGTGGAATCATATATTACTTGTGATATGTCTTCTTATCAACGTAGACTTATAGCCACGTTCCGATGTAATAATTTCAGAATTGCTGTTGAACTGGGGCGTCACAACAACATCCCATATAATGAACGTGTCTGCACTTTCTGTTTTTCAAAGGGACATAACCATGTAGAAGATGAATTCCATGTTCTTATGATTTGTGACCAGTATTCTAGAGCAAGAAGAAACTCTTTTCCCAAGCGTCTCGTTACCCCTCCCTCCTTATAAGACTTATGTCAGCTGAAAACGTACGTCAGGTATTACACCGACATTCACAGGCGTGGTAACTGAAGCATGAATATAACTGAAGCATAAATATAACTGAAGCACAGATACCTCGATTGTGATCGCTTGATCCCAAGGAATGTAATTTCAAAGAAATTTCGTTGATATTGCTTTAAGCTATAGTTTGCGGCAAATTATATGTATTAAAAACGAGTTTTTTTCTAATTAGAACTGTCGGCTTATTAGAATTGTAAAAGATGCTGAATTGCGTTTCCATACATATGTGTCCAGTAATTATATGTGTCTACACTCTCACACAGTGACAAGTATGGTTACGCGAAGTATTTATAGTGAGTAGGTACAAAAGAGAGAGAGAGAGAGAGAGAGAGAGAGAGAGAGAGAGAGAGAGAGAGAGGAGAGAGGGGAGAGAGAGACACACAGAGAGAGCCAGAGAGACACAGAGAGAGACGGAGAGAGACAGACAGAGAGAGAGAGGGAGAGAGAGTTACAAAGGAACGCGAACTCGAAGCTATTCATACTGACATGGAAGTATTTAGTCGCATGTTATGAATTGAGAGCTAGGCAACAACGAGGACTGCAAGGCAGGCGTGGGTACTCGGGTGGAGTGGCTGTAAGCTGTTGAAGTCTATGTCATATGTGTTCTTTATGGGGTAATACACACAGCTTACAGCTGTAGTCCTTGAGAAGCCATGGAGAGAAGGGCTTATGATCATCTGATATAGCGCTGATATCTGACAAGCTGTTTCCAATGCATGCAATACACAGCGCTAGTCAACCACAACACACGTTGTGACAGGTGGATCGCGGAGAAAGATAATGAATTAGTATTGTTGAAGTTAGTACTGTTTATGGGCTATCGTTGTGATATATTTTGTGAGCACTTGTGTGACGGAAAGTACCCCGTGCCTGTGTGCGTTGTCATGGACGCTGGGTTTTGGATTTGGGTTTGAGACGGGTTGATCGGGTAAATGTCGCACCGTGAATATGTTTCTGAATGAGTGGCAGTATCATTGTAGCCAAGTAGTTACAGCGTTCGCTCCTCGCGTCGAAGGCCCGGGTTCGATTCCCCACATGGGTACACTGTGTGAAGATCGGATTTGGTGTCCCCCGTCGTTTTATTGCTGGAATGTTGTTAAAACAGAGTAACACCATACTCTCTCCATAACCTTAAGACATTTCTACTAAAGCGACAAAAACCAAAACTGGTTTAGAATTAACGCGTATCAGACAGGGGGTATATTAAAATGTAAGTTTTTCCTCTTCTTTAAGAACCCTCAGTTATATCAGAAATTCTTCCCGGATCTGTACCACAACACATACATTCCCTGTATTATGAAGTTGATACAGGATATTCTACTTGTGCAAAAACCGCTAACAGAAAAATGTGAGTGAGTGAGTGAGTGAGTGAGTGAGTGAGTGAGTGAGTGAGTGAGTGAGTGAGTGAGTGAGTGAGTGAGTGAGTGAGTGAGTGAGTGAGTGAGTGAGTGATGTAGCGAGCGGGTGTTGACAATTTTATGGATAACAACTGCTTTAAATACAGTTACTGTAAAGGCGACGTTTTGGTATAGACCGTTGTCAAGCAAGACTTGCTTTACAATGAAATCAGTATCTATACCCTTTACGGTATTGAAATAAGTTGTTATCCATAAAATAATGTCTACTTTGTCACCCGTCTACTTATAAGTAATGCCTATCAAACAAGTCAGTGAGTGAGTTGTGTTTTTCGCCACTTTTCACTGTGTGAGGCGGAGGATTCCTTATCTGGTGTGTCGGTGTGAGATGTCAGTGTATCAGCCACTGAGACAGGAGGACTGTATGCAGGAAAATATGTTATCCTATCTACATGTATCGCAAACACGCCTGTATTGCGAAGCCTGGGTTTAACCTTTGTAATTACTCGTCAGTATACACTTGAACCCGAGACTATGTATTATAATAACTATGTCACAATGGACATTCCTCGAATAAAGTTCAGGTTATTAATCTGGGTGGCGATCTGTTTTGTACTTGTAACTAACATAAGCCATTACAATGACTTGGCGATCTGTTTTGTACTTGTAACAAACATAAGCCATTACAATCACTTGGCGATCTGTTTTGTACTTGTAACAAGCATAAGCCATTACAATCACTTGGCGATCTGTTTTGTACTTGTAACAAGCATAAGCCATTACAATCACTTGGCGATCTGTTTTGTACTTGTAACAAGCATAAGCCATTACAATCACTTCGTATCTGTATCCTCCCCAAATACATGCTCCGCCCCAACCCCGTACATTAAAACCACCCGTATCAACATCCACCTAAACTTAACCCCCAATTACAACCTTATAGCCGTACCTGTTTTCACCCGAAATACGTACCCCACCCGAAACCCATACACCCCAACCACCCGTACCTGTATCCATCCGAGGCGTGCCAGAAACGTATGATCCCCCTTCACTCACTCACTCCTCTACCTATGTCTTCCTGAAGACGCTCACCACCCACTCATACATTCCGCCCTTTATCTGCTACTCGATACACGTAACCACCCGGATGTAAGTCTATACATGTTAATCATTCACAGATATGTAGTTGACATACATGCATTGTGCGTGTACTTGTAATTCAGTTACTCTGGGACCCTGAACACGAGCTCGAGAGTGCGCTGTGATTACAAGGCTGTGTCACAATCAGTCTAAACAGTCAAACATGTCTGTATACAAACTTTGCACTATGTTAATATGAAGGGTGAGAGTAGTATGCATCACGCATTGTCTCGTTCAATGCCATCTGATCCCTGCTTTGTCTCAACCGCAGTTGTTACAGCAGTCTGATCCAAGCATTGTCTCAATCACAGTCATGCACCAGTCTGCTTAAGGTATTGTCTCAACTATTGTCATTATAACAGTGTGGTCCACACATTGTCTCAATCTCAGTCATTATAACAGTCTGACCCACGCAATGTCTCAGCCATCGTCATTATAACAGTCTGACCCACGCATTGTCTCAACTATAGTCATTATAACAGTCTGACCCACGCATTGTCTCAACTATAGTCATTATAACAGTCTGATCCACGAATTGTCTCAACTATAGTAATTTATAACAGTCTGATCCACGCATTGTCTCAACTATAGTCATTATAACAGTCTGATCCACGCAATGTCTCAGCCATAGTCATTATAACAGTCTGATCCACGCAATGTCCCAACCATAGTCATTATAACAGTCATTATAACAGTCTGATCCACGCAATGTCCCAACCATAGTCATTATAACAGTCATTATAACAGTCTGATCCACGCAATGTCCCAACCATAGTCATTATAACAGTCATTATAATAGTCTGATCCACGCAATGTCCCAACCATAGTCATTATAACAGTCTGATCCACGCAATGTCCCAACCATAGTCATTATAACAGTCTGATCCACGCAATTTCCCAAACACAGTCATTTTAACAGTCTGAGCACCGTCGCTTTCTAAATTGACCTCGAATAACCCTGAACACCCCATGGTGGTCTCGGGAACACAATCTATATCGGAATACCTCCCCGTGACGAAACAAACCATAAATCACCAGCAGACACGCAACGCCCTTATTTGTTTGTTTTACTTGCCTGACCTAGTTTGAGTCTGGGGACCCTGGTTGGCATTTGTCCGGTCACTAAACGAGTACTTACAGACCCCTGCGACAACAACAGCCACGGTCACAACTATCTTTATGTTTACTGACGACGAGGGTCTTACTGGTATTGCGGGAGGTGTTTATTCCTGCTCTTAGTGTGTTGTTGATTAATTATTCAGTTATACGTGTTGCTTTTGTACTATATAATATAAACTAAGCGGCAAAAGAAAGTATAGGTTGGCAATTTGTAATTTTCCTAAAAACAGCGATAACTAGTGGAAAGTGGGTATTGGGAATATGACTGCCCAGGAACAGGTATAAAAAAACACCTCACCCGAACGCGCCACCACCAAACAAAATGGTGAAACAGGTTTCCCGCCTATGGCATAAACTGCACGTGCATGTTAGCTGTATAAATGCGTTCGTCTGCAGGGTATAACCACACGTGATGAAAGCACACAAATGAAATGCCACGACTGTCACAGGAGCAGAGAGAGAGAGAGGGTCATCAGTATGGCCGAAATGGGGGCAACACAGGTCCAAATTGCCAGAAGGTTTGGTTGTACACCATTGATAGTAGCCATGCTGATTCAAGGTACAGGCAGAAAGGGAGGACACAGGACAGGCCTAGAACCGGACGACAACACCACTGGAAGACGGTCAGATACGGCTCATTCATCTGCGAAACAGATTCGTAACGGCGATGGCGACGGCAGCAACAGCGTACAGTACTACCTACTACAGTACTACGACTTCGTGCTGCTGGAATTCGAGCGTATCGTCCTTTCCGAGGAATGGTACTGACTGCTCAACATCGTCGCCTGAGACTGCGATGGGCGAAGCAGGTTCGACGCTGGCAAGTGAGAAATTTGCGTCGAGTGCTGTTTACTGATGAAAGTCGGTTTAACTTGTTTCTAAATGACGGCAGAGAACGAGTTTATCGACGGAGAGGGGAACGTTTCTTAAAAAACCAACAGCAGGGGACATTGTTTCAACACGACAATGCCAGGCCCCATACTGCAAGACTGACTCAGGACTTTCTAAACAAGCAGAACGTTGACGTTTTGCCCTGGCCTGCCCACTCATCCGATATGAATCCTATTAAACATTTGTGGGACCATCTTGACAGACAGATTAGAGCGCGCCATCAGCCTCCCGTCAACAGACAAGAATTGCAGCAGGCGCTGAGAGACGAGTGGCAACGGATTCCAGTCCACGTCATCAGTAGACTGACGTCATCGATGAGGCGGCGTATCACAGCATGCATTGAGGCAGCTGGAGGTCATACACCCTATTGAAGGCAACCGTGTCGACAATGAACCTCTAGTGTGTCTGACAATTTATTTGGTGACATTTCAGACAACTTTTAATAATGAAATTTCTTACCCTACCATTGTTTACCTTGAGCTTACATTACCTGTGATTGCACAATTTCATTCAAACTGTGGTTGATCAATCATTTGTTAGCCCTCCCTAGATTATATCATAATTTATAACAAAACCTCTTCTTGTTATTTTTTCATCGATCATGGAACTCGACCTATACTTTCTTTTGCCGCCCAGTTTATATATATCGTCGTCGTGTAAGGTACATGTTGAATAGAAAATTCACTGTGAAGCCTTTAACTGCTTTTGAAATTGATAGAAAGTTGATAGAATACGAATACAATGCTACTGTAAAGTATTTAAATGCTTTTGAAATTGACCGCACTTATTTAACCGTAGTTATGTGATTCAATTTCTTTTCAATGTGTTACGTTCATATCCCCCCTCGCCTGGTGACAAATGACAACAAATAGACGCCCGACAATACCACTAAATGTCAAACATACATTCAACACGATAAACCCATGCGATTAACATAAAACATGAATACATGGCGCTTTGTGTATGAACAACAACTTCTTCAACTTTTCGCAACGACGTTTCAGAGAAACGGAATACTGAATAAGCGTACAGCTTAAATAGACTTTGGATTTCAATAGTTTCTGAAAGATTCCACTTTTTCCAGTCACTAATGTTGGTTTGGAAAATCTTCGTTGATTGCCGGGAAATATAGTGGTCGGGAATTTATGAGATGTGAAAGAAAAACAGCGAACAGAGATTGACATTCACCTCGGACAAGGCACTTTGGAACATCTTACACGCCAACGTTAAAAGTCCCACCATGCTCAACCCAAACCCTTGGGGATGGGGGGCACGGGTGGCCCAGTCGTCTGAGGCGCCGCGATTCGCTGTGCAGAGTTGCGTCCCTTGGGCACGCCAGAAACCTATGATTGTGGGTTCGAATCCCGGTTCGCCCCGATTATGTTTCTAGGTTGGTCAGCACCATACTCGTGCTCGTCGGTTTTATCGAAGTGGTAAACGTCTGAGACCTGCATCACTTTGGGCTTTCCTCCCACATTAAGCTGACACGTCGTGATATGACTGGAATACTGTTAAAAGCGGCGTTAAACCCAACTCACTCATTCACACTCACCCTTGGGGATGTGTGTATGAGATCTCATGCAACTGTCTCATGAGACAAATCTGTTGGAGAGACTTCACGCCCCATAGCCATCAGAATGAAAGAACACAATACCTCTGTTGAAAAATCTGACATGAAATCTGCCCTTTCGGAACATCTCATCGTTAATCCTGAAACGTCGTTACAAAATAATAAAAGAAGTTGTTATAAAATAAAGTGTCATTTATTCATGTTCTTCCAACTTCTAATGTGTTTTCGATAACCTGTGTTAAACGATAGGATCACAGATGAGTCGATAAACACCACAGACTGGTTCGGTGTCGTTGTTTCGTCCCTGTGCGCACGCATATTAAGCTGTGAGACTGTCTTACCACAAGAATACCAGTTTCCAACCACTGTCGCAGAGGTGGGCGGTGTTATGGGACAAACCAATGTTTGCTACGGTGCTACTTTTATATTTAAAGTAAGTTAACCCGAAACAGGATAATTACAACTGTGTGAACCATATATAGCTGCAGAAGTACCCGGTTCCACCCTATATCGGTAAAAATCAATAACGTTACCTGTGTCCCTGGCGTTACGTGGTCAGCTGGTGTGAGAGCGTCTGACACCTGTCTTCACCTGTCCCACCTGTGTTTACAGGACATTAAGGAGTTCCAGCGTTAGCACGCTTAATAGCCAGTCTATAACACCCAACAGTCTCCCCGGTATGTAAACAAAATAAACAAGGTAAACAATCTGCCGTCTCCATGTCCATTATAAGAACTTTATTCTGATTGGATAGTTGTATCATTACTATGCCGTCATCGATTGGCGTTTATCCTGACAGAATAAAGAAGCCTTGCTGTGTGAAGTGATCTGCTCTGCTCGATGGCACATGCTCGATCAATATGTGTGTTCAAGCAGGGCGTCAGTACTCCGGGTATTTGCGTGGTGGGCCTTCGGAACGAGGGCGTCTCTTATCACAGAAGGCTTTATACGAGACACATTGCACTGGTCTCTCTTGCGACTTGACAATGATGGAGTGAACGTCCCAGCATGATGTGTCGGAATTTGGTAGATTATGGACGGGTGGTTTGGGGGCTAAGTGGGTCGGGTGAATTTGAGATGGTTGTGTGGGATGTATGGTGAGGATGGGTGAATCAGGTACGACTGAAAGCGGCGGGATCAGTTTCCAGTAGTAAACACCTGTCGACGTATGACAGTAAAATGTGCTTGCGTGCGTGTGTGTTCGTGCGTGCCTGCGCCTCTGTGTGTGTGTGTGCGTGCGTGCGCGCGTGTGTGTGTGTGCGTGCGTGCGTGCGTGCGTGTCCGTGCGTGAATGTGCCCGTGTGTGTGTATAGGGGAGGGGTGAGATGGCTTAACATTTATATGGGTCGGGTGCTGTACTCCCTACTAACCAGGATATTATCAATATACATATTGAATTGACTGTCACGAGCATTGTACTGTAGCAATTGCATTGCAATAGGTGAGGTGAGGTGAAATGGGGTTTAATGTGCACTTACATAGCGACGTGTATTTTTGGCTGCTTGTACTAGTATGGACTAATGCCGGTTTTAAGTGCCAGCCCACTGAGATACCATGCCAGACCATATCATAACATGAATACCCCACTCAGACACAGTATACTAACTCCGAGCCAACCAGGCCTTGTCAAGCCCCTTAATGCCGAGAGCCAGGCAGGGTAACAACAAGTGCCATCTTTTAACGTCTTTTTGGTATGACGCGGCCGGGGATCGAAGTCCGAACCTTTCGGTCTCCGGGTGGACGCTCTACCAGTAGACCACGGAGGCTGCCAGTATTGCAATATGTGTAAACACAGACTTATTGTACGGGTGGCCCAGTGGCCAATGGCGTTGCGTTTTCCAGGGACGCCAAAAAATTTTGATCGTTGGTTCGAATCCCCTGTTTGCCCCGATTTTGTCCCTAGGTTTCTCAGCACCATACCAAAGCGGCTACCTGCATCACGTCGAACTTTCCTCCTACAATTAGCCGTGATGTAATTGGATAATGTTCAAAGCGGCGTTAAAACAAACGCAGTCACTCACATTCTTGCAACATTCCGTGTTCATGCCACCGTTACAATACATTACAGACGGATATAATAATACAGCTGATATAGTGATCTACTGATAGGGTTCAGATCAGTATTCACACAACACTACTGAAGCCCTGCTATAGATGAAGTATGATTAGCTGTAGGCTAACATTCTTTGGGGACGACTCAGTCGAAAATACTGCATCTGCGATCAATGTGTTTCCTTATACAGCGTAACAGTTTCAATAGACAAAGTACATGTTTCCCGACACAAATCGATGTAGCTTAGATGTCGAACTGGGAGCATTCTAAGGCAATCAGTAAACTATATTTACACTCAAGTTATTAAAGTTGGGTGTTTATTGACAATTCTGGTAATCAATGCATCATTTCTTTGCTCGTCCTTTTCATGGTTTATACAACCTACGTATATATTGTCTCTTGTCATGCCCTGGTGTATACATCTGTCCTATCTCCTGGTGGTGCTATTCTGCCTTTAACCAATGCATGAGTATCTGTCAGTGAGCGACCGCCTCCGTGGTCTAATGGTAGAGCGTCAGCCCGGAAAGCGGAAGGTCCTGGGTTCGATCCCCAGCCGCGTCATACCAAAAGACGTTAAAAGATGGTACTTGTTGTTACCCTGTCTGGAGCTCGGCATTAAGGGGCTAAAACAAGGCTCGGAGTCAGTATACTGTGTCTGAGTGGGGTATTCATGTTAAACTGCGGCATGGTATCTCAGTGTGCTAGCACTATAAACTTGCATCAGTCCGGATTAGTACAAGCAGCCACGCACACACACACACACACACACACACACACACACACACACGTGCATGCACGTCGCTATATAAGTGCAATAATCTTGGACGCGACGTTAAACCCCATTTCACCTTACCTCACCTGTCAGTGAGCGAATTGTTTAACGCCGCAGCAATATAATACGAAACGGACAAAACAAAATATACACCGGTGTTTGATGGTGGCCAAACATGCAACAAACATGAGATGATTATTCGATGATGAGCTATTTGATACGGGTATCAACGTTGGTTTTGGACCTTAAGAGTGCAGTGTTTTGGTGACAATACAATAGTCAAGTGTCTACTTGTTCATTTCAATCCATCCTGAAAAATAATCGCATCTGGACCAGTAACGTTAGTAAGTGGTATTATGAGTTACGAGCAAGAAGTGACAACCCGATCCGACGTTGTTTCCTAGGACAGGTATGGCTGAGGGTCTGTTCTACCCGGAATCCTACGGTGTGGATATGCATAAGGCTCCCGAGCGATCAAGCGGTCGTAAATGTAGTACTGGTCCCACAGCAAAAGTGAGTGAGTGAGTGAGTTGGGTTTAACGCCGCTTTTAACAGTATTCCAGTTATATCACGGCGTGTCAGCTTTATGTGGGAGGAAAGCCCGGAGTGATGGAGGTCTCAGACGTTTGCCACTTCGGTGAAACCAACGAGCACGGGTATGGTGCGGACAAACCTAGAAACATAATCGGGGCAAACCGGGATTCGAACCCACAATCATAGGTTTCTGGCGTGCCCAAGGGACTGCAAAGCGAATCCAGTCGTCTAGGCCAACCCCCCCCCCCCCTAGTGGTTAAAGCGTTTGTTCGACTCGCGTTCGATTCCGAACGGTGAGCCCGACAGTGATGTTGTGGAATACTTATAAATGCTGCGTAAAACCATACTAACTGACGCACGCACGCACTGATGTTATAGTATTTCATCACTAAATATAGATTACCATGTCATTTATTAATTCATCTTAATTCTATTGCATACTTCTAAGAGAACATGACGACCACAGGTGCATAACACAAAGACACAACGACACCCCGACACAATGAACTATGTAAATATAACACAATAACCGTTCCACTAAACAGTTTATTGTATAGAAGGCACTTATGCAAGACGCATAATTTATTCAACAGTGTTGTATCTCTTAACATTACTACACAATGAAATACACCAATCTCATGTCAGCAACCATTTTATGCGACTTGTTTTATACAATAAGAAAGTGATAAGACACCTGCAAAGTGGGAACACCAGCTAATGCATGTGCATATTTATAGATATATGTGCATGGTGCAGTCACAGGATATAATGCTGTGACACCAGGTCATATTAACCTGGGGTCCGTCCACAAAGCTATCGTAGCGCTGAGGAGATTCCAACATAGACTTACGACGGTCGCCATGATCGCTTTGTGGAACGGAGCCCTGCACCTCAACGCTACTCCCACCATTAGAGCACTTTTGTGGGGACAGGCTGGCGGGAACAAAACTGTGGTAATACTGTGTCACTTGTAGAGGTTACATGGTCATAATAACACATGCAATCATGTGTCCTAGCTCTTTACGGAGCATCTGTCTGATCTCTAGTTTTTTTAAGTATTGACGCAACGTTGTTGAATCCCAGTACCAGTATCAGATATGTGGTTGCACCTCTAGATATGTTGTAGTTGTGTCACTAGATATGTGGTAGCTGTACCTCTAGATATGTGGTAGTTGTATCACTAGATATGTGGTAGTTGTATCTCTAGATATGTGGTAGTTGTATCACTAGATATGTGGTAGTTGTATCACTAGATATGTGGTAGTTGTATCACTAGATATGTGGTAGTTTTACCTCAAGATATGTGGTAGTTGTATCACTAGATATGTGGTAGTTGTACCGCTGGAAAGTGTTGGTTGTACCTCTAGATATGTCGTACTTTCACCTTCGGATATGTGGTAGTTGTACCTCTAGATATATGGTAGTTGTATCACTAGATATGTGGTAGTTGTACCTCTAGATATTTGGAAGTGGTACCTCTAGATATTTGGTAGTTGTATCACTAGATATGTGGTAGTGGTATCACTAGATATATGGTAATTGTATCACTAGATATGTGGTAGTTGTACCTCAAGATATGTCGTAGTTGTACCTGTAAGATATATGGTAGTTGTATCGCTAGATATGTGGTTCTTGTACTTTAAGATATGTGGTAGTTGTATAACTAGATATGTGGTAGTTGTACCGCTAGAAAGTGTTGGTTGTACCTATAGATATGCCGTAGTTTCACCTCCGGATATTTGGTAGTTGTACCTCTAGATATGTTGTACTTGTATCACTAGATATGTGGTAGTTGTACCTCTAGACATTGGTGGTTGTGCCTCTAGTTATGTGGTAGATGTATCACTAGATATGTGGTAGTTGTACCTGTAGATATGTGGTAGTTGTGCCTCAGGATATGTGGAAGTTGTATCACTAGACATTGGTGGTTGTACCTCTATATATGTGGTAGTTGTATCACTAGATATGTGGAAGTTGTACCTCAGGATATGTGGTAGTAGTACCTTTCGATATGTGGTAGTTGTATCACTAGATATGTGATAGTTGTACCTCTAGATATGTGTTAGTTGTACGACTAGATATGTGTTAGTTGTACCTCTAGATATGTGGTAACTGTAGGGGGTAGTTGTACCTCATGATATGTGGTAGTTTTCTCACTAGATATGTGATAGCTGTACCTCTGGATATGAGATGGTATGAGTGGTATCACTGGCTACCAGTAAGTAACCACTAGATCCACACAAGCTGTCCTTACACCACGCGATACACCGTTGTTATGTCACAAACAGCTCCACCACGTATCTATGCATGAACCGGTTTCGCAACATGACTATGGACGTTTTAGATTTCAACAAATCAACCGAAAGACATTAAGCCCGCATGTCTCCCGTGATGGTTGTGCTGTCAATGGAATTCATACAATGACTACCAGTGGAAACGATTTGCTTGACAATAATAACAGCATGTTATGCATGAATGCGTTCGGTCGGACTGTTCTGAACAGTGTTGGTATCTTGATCAAGCTGTGATCATGTGCAGATATAGATCAAGCAGATGTATTCACGTGAAGCGAATAAAGGACTCGACACGAGTCAATATTTCATAGAACTACCCCTGCTGTAAAGGATATAGGTATAAACAGATTATATGCAGATAATTAACAATTACCTCGACCTGTGTAAGAATATACCACTTTGTCCTTGTGCAAAAATATGTTTTGGCTGAAGAAGAGGATTATCTCCGCGACGATGTATAGTACATCTTCTCACGATGAACACGGGGTGTCCAAAAAGGCAGTGTTTTAGTCCTGGGGTGTCAAAACAAAGAACTAAAGTTAATTACTTCCGGGTGTCTGAGGTGAGGTCAAACATCGCATCCAAGATTATTGCACTTATATAGCGACGTGCATGCACGTGTGTGTGTGTGCTACTTATACTAGCCTGGACTGATGACGATTAATAGTGCTAGCTCACTGAGATACCATGCCGTAGTTTAACATGAATACCCCACTCAGACACAGCATACTGACTCCAAGCCGACCAGTCCTTGTTTTAGCCCCTTAATGCCGAGCGCCAGACAGGGTAACAAAAGGTACCATCTTTTAACTTCTTTTGGTATGACGCGGCCGGGGATCGAACCCAGGACCTTACGCTCTCTGGGCGGACGCTCTACCACTAGACCACGGAGGCGGTCTTCCGGGTGTCTGATTTACATGAAGAGGATTACGTCTGTTGAGAGGATAACACTGCGGATGAGGTATATTACACCTATTTAAAGCCATGGATGAACACGGGGTGTCCATAAATGCAGTCTTCTTGTCCTTAGGTGTCATTGTGAAAATGAACTGACGTTTCTTCGAGGTGTCTGAAGCACATGCTTTTCATATATGGCGGCGTAACTGTTCACCTTGCAATGGAATAGTTCAGTCCTTACTCAAATCTAACAGTAACGCAATATACAGATATTTATATATCACAGTAACGAAATAACGTTATACACTCACCGCCAAAAGAATACCATACATGTTGGTAAACATATGAAGAAGTACTCATATTTAAGAAATATTAGATTGGTCCCATGCACAAACGAACATTCATGTTGCGTGAAACGACGCTTATGAACGCATCACATGTGACGTCATAGATCCATGACACGAGACGCATTTGTCTCGTGCAGGACTAGCGTGTAAAGTTTGGAAATAACGTGCAGCATATCGTGATAAGAATAAAGACACTGTGGTAATACTTGACTGAATGTTAGTTTTGTCATTAATTGGCACACATTGGAAACATTTCTTCTTAACGTACATACCTCTCAATATGTTTTTAGGGTTCGTGTTTTCTTTTGGCGGTGAGTATATACACCATCATAGTAATATTCACACGTAACTAGGGTGTGTGGTCTGTTCATCATGGTCACACATGCGCCCTTGTATAATTATAATGGCGTCAGGGTCAAGTATTATGCCATGGACTTCAGACGTCACACAAACATGCCCTTGTCGTCGTTCATGTTATTCGGTGAGAGTCACGGCGTAGTAGCCGATGATGTTCCTCAGTTGAGTAGACTCCAGGCCGATGCTGAAATCACGCATCTGCTTCCTCCGAGGGTAGGGATGAGGCTTCATGTGGAGCACCGATTTCCACGTAGACCCCGAGGGGATATCTCTGTAAGGCAATAAGGGATACTTACAGTGTTCTGGTGGAGATGGATTTTATCAGAAGACAAAGTTACGACACCATATTCTGGTCAACGATGACAATACTGTCACCCTACGAAATATCGAGTTTGTATTTATCGTTACTATATATCATGTATATCGCTAATATAACTACCTGTTTAATGTTTCCTGGAGTTCATGATATAAGGTATATGTTACGCGGTATAAAGAGGACATGGCACTTACGGTATAGCGAAGATGTCCTGGGTAGTATGCTCACAACTTAGACTGCCTTCAATATCAACCTGGCAGTTTGTGAGAGTCACCGGAAGTGGATTGGTGAAGGTCACAGTTACATCTAGGTCATCATCCACGTGACAGGAAGTGGGACCCTGAGATGCGAGGAGTCGAGATGAGAAGATATATGTATGAAATAAATCTGTTTCGATGTCTTAAGAGCGAAATGTCATCCACAAAGTAGTCAACCCGCGAAGATCCGGGTTAGAATAGGTTTACAGCAACCCATGCTTGTCGTAAGAGGCGACTAACGGGATCGGCTGGTCAGGCTCGCTGACTTGGTTGATGCATGTCATCGTATCCCAATTGCGTGGATCGATGCTCCTAATGTCAATGACTGGATTGTCTGGTTCTGACCCGATTATATACAGACAGCCGTCATATAGCTGCAATGATTTCTGTTTGCGACTTTAAACAAATAAACACACACATAAAGTCGTCCCAGTTTGTTACTGAAACGAAAATACGATGCACCCAAAATCTCGCTATTTAAACTTAAAATATCCACGAGTTAAAGGTAATTTACATTCGTAATTAATTAATGGGGAAAGCAACGAACCAGGAGCCGAATATTGGGCTGTCGCAGAAGGAACGACGTCTGTTCTGAGACAGGGTTTTCGTCGTCGTCGATCTCAGCCACAGCCTTGATGTGGAAGTGGAGGTCGTCCTTTTCACGTATCCAAGATACAGTGGAGTCCATTTTCATGATGAATGTCTCACCTAGGCAGAGTGCAGGCACATGTAGCCTTCTAAGAGCAATACATATCAAACGGCAGGTGGTAGTGCATTCGGTATTTTGAATCGAATATAAGCCACCATTAAGCATTGATAACGACTTTGCGTGTGTACCCAACGGAATCTGTTTCTGCGAAGGTCGAGGCCTATTTTTCTCTGGCTTTGACGTGTAACACTGTATAATAATGACTCGAGTGTGTGTTTTATGATAGTTTGGTATGATCAAAATCACGTCTATGTTTGACACTGTATAAACTGTAACACATATGGATACTTTCAAATGTTACAGAAGAAACTATCGAGGACTCACTTTGGCCGGGTGTGACCTGAAAAGATTCAAACTCTTTTCCTTGAGCCTGTCCAGTGATGGCACCAAAGTAGGTCTTGTACAAGACTTTCAGCACCAATCTTTTGACAGAACGCATATGACTTCCGGTATTCTTAACGTGTACCGAAAATTGAAAATCGCGGCCAACAAAGACGTCCCCGATATCTTCGATTTCAATTTTGATGTCCTGAAAAATATATAATAAAAAATAACAGAGGTATTCTACAGATACTGGCACATATTCTAAAATATTCTAATTTTTATTTTAAGAGGAGTATTCTATTAATGCCAAATCACAGGCATGGCCGATATGACACAAGCATAAACATTCGAACATGATGTTACTACATGCAAATACCATATTAACAAAGATATACCACCGGAATTATGCACAACATACATATTTGCTGCTGTCACAATGACTCCATCACAGCTGGCAACCCGAGCTTCGACATTCCCCTCGTCCAATCTACTTACACTTATTTGTAGACAAGTAAAATATCCGAAAATGAACCTTACATCTGTTCCCTTGGTGATGTAGTCGGTATTGTAGATGTCGCTGTTGTTGACACCGCTGAGTCTCTGGAAGGCCCTTTCCATCTTCTGAAGAACAACCTCCTCCTTTTTCGACCCTTTTAAAACAGACGTAGTGTTAATAACATCAGTAACTACAGTAGTAGTAGTAGTAGTAGTAGTAGTACCAGAAGTAGTAGTAGTAGTAGTAATAGTAGTTACAGATTAACAGATAAAATGCAGCAAAGACGGTTTTGGTAATCCTGGCACAGTCAGGCTGGTTATGTTCATCATCAGCCCAGGGCCCTTACCCCCTCTACACGCAGCCCAGACAGCGAATGGGTCTTCTCCCAGGAAACGCGACCTAGTCAAACCCATCCAGAATTTTTCGGAGAATGTAAAGACTCTCCAACACTGCAGACTTCTGCATTACCAAGATTGTCAGAAGGGCTGTATTCCTGGTAGCAAATCCGTGTACTCTCCCAATGTCAGTCAACAGATTGGGAGGTACCATATTATTCTTATCATTGTTATTATTATTTTATAAGACACAGGAGGGATGTAGGTGGTGATATCACTTCCGCTACGACGATATGGGTTCTAAAAGGATAATGTCTTGATGAGGATGCCTTGGATGACGTCTAGCTACCTTCTTCATATTTATAGGTGTGGGTAATATCGTATCTCTCAAGCTTCTGGGGGCCACCATAGCTTCTGATGGAGGCCCCGCGGTACGGTCGCCCTGTGGGCCGATGGGTGATGATCTCCTTCCCAGCGCTGAAACAAGGAGGGCAAGCATGTGTCAAAGGGGGCATGAGTGAGTGAGTGAGTGAGTGAGTGAGTGAGTGAGTGAGTGAGTGAGTTTGGTTTTACGCCGTTTTTAGCAATATTCCAGCAATATCACGGCGGGGGACACCAGAAATAGGCTTCACACATTGTACCCATGTCGGGAATCGAACCCGGGTCTTCGGCGTCACGAGCGAACGCTTTAACCACTAGGCTACCCGACCTCCCCAAATGGGGGCATTAATTGTTATTTAATCGGAATGTGTTAACGCATATATTCTAAATAACACATACATGTAAAATGTGTCCATTTTACACAACAACCAGTCATAGACTACATCCAGAAACAAATACACTACAACTGTTCTCAGCAGCCACTTCATCAATTCACAGAAACACTACATCCATTCACAGGTACACTACATCCATTCACAGATACACTACATACATTCACAGATACACTACATCCATTCACAGATACACTACATCCATTCACAGGTACACTACATCCATTCACAGATACACTACATACATTCACAGGTACACTACATCCATTCACAGATACACTACATACATTCACAGGTACACTACATCCATTCACAGATACACTACATCCATTCACAGATACACTACATCCATTCACAGATACACTACATCCATTCACAGGTACACTACATCCATTCACTGATACACTACATCCATTCACAGGTACACTACATCCATTCACAGGTACACTACATCCATTCACAGATACACTACATCCATTCACAGGTACACTACATCCATTCACAGGTACACTACATCCATTCACAGATACACTACATCCATTCACAGATACACTACATCCATTCACAGATACACTACATCCATTCACTGATACACTACATCCATTCACAGATACACTACATACATTCACAGGTACACTACATCCATTCACTGATACACTACATCCATTCACAGGTACACTACATCCATTCACAGGTACACAACATACATTCACAGACACACTACATACATTCACAGGTGCACTACATCCATTCACAGATAATCTACGTCTATTTTCTCCAATCAGAGTTAATTAACGGAAGATCATTCCTTGCCACTGATGTTTGTTCTACATGAATATTAATCATTTGGAATTCGACCCCATGGCCTGGGGACAAGAATTTGAAGGATGTGTTGATAAAGTAAAAATATTGTACACTTAAACAAATATCTAAACAGTCTCAATAATGGCTAGATATACTTCCCATTTCCACTGAGGCAACAGAAGCTCTCAAAACAGCGATACTCGTTTCTACTCAAAGCCCGCGCACCGGGGACAAGAGAGTGTCTGTTTACACAATGTACCCAGTGTTTGCCTTTGTGTTTAATGGGCACTTGAAGTGTATGTTTCAGGTTTAAAATATCGATCTCACTTACAAGTTCTTGCTACGTCCACACTCCACCAGCGTCTCAGTCAGCTGATTCTCTCTCCACTGCACTCTGTCAGCGTTCACCTCCGCAAATATGAAGCCGACGTCATCGTCTACACGAACGTCGCCCTCTTTCACAGCTCTCACAGGGCACGGCCCGCACGTGTAAATACCTGAAGCGGCGAAAAGCAAGATTTTGGGTATTTGAACATAATGCCATAGGGGTTGTTTATACCGTGAAGTTTTCAGTAAACATTCCAAGTCCAACTTACTGAGAGATTCAAAGGGATAATAATAAAATACTTTAAATAATATTGACGTTTTTAGTTTGTCTTTTGGATATTTTGAATAAACGCGTAGAATATTTTAAATGACAAACAAACCGATTTCTCTTTGATCACCGTAAAATCATATTAAAACGTATATACTGAAGGGCAAAAGAAGGTTCCCGAGTTCATTGTGTAACTGAAAAATTGAAAGAACTGTTGTCTATTTAACCGTCACTCATTCCTGCAACAAATTGTTAAGAGTAATCTGTGTCTGTGTATTGTTGAGTAAAAATATAGACTTGGGTAAGAAACGAATTTGCAACCACATGACCTCTACCATGTTTAAAATGTTGTAAATGTGTGCCGAAAAAAGCATCTTTATCGATTTTCAAACATATAAGAATTTACTTGTGTTTATTGAATGACACCCTTGTGACGTTGGTGTGTGACTGAGCAGATAGTACCCTGTTCACTCGACAAAATTTCCCCCCCAAAATAGTTTTTGCACATGCCTAACTATACATACCTGTGACAATTAACTAAGGTGTGTAAATAAGGTATGTTAATGGTGTAAGGCACACATATCCATCAGTCTGTTCACGACTTTCAACATGGAAATGTTGTCTTCGCATGAAGCACCATGAGTTTGTTCACAACCTTTTGACACTTTGAAACCCAAAGAAAACACTGTCCGTCCAGCTCTGAATGTCCGGTTAAACGTTGGTATTGCTGTATACTGGATAGCGTCAAGAGAACTATTGCCAATTTGTTTTGTGTTGGCAAATCTACAGATATAATAATAAGAACATCCTCTGGCGTTGGCATAAACGTTCACATGACAACATAATACATAAAGTGCAAATTTGCACTTTTGTAATATAGACCATATAGAAGTATTCTTCGAGTGCTGACTGAGCGCCAGTACAGTCCATGTTGTTGGAGATAATATAGCTAACTTAAGATATTTTCAATTGAAAATCAAACACAATCAACTGAGATGTGTAGTCTCTGTTGCTCCTCGGTTTAAAAGCAATGATTTTTATGTGTATCCTATACTGATTTATTTTGATTGATCTAAAAATTGAGTAACCTTCAAAATACGGAGGGTTCTACAAGACGCCATACAAATCCACTCATATTCCTCCAAATGCTAAACTAACATGACTAAACACTCGTGAATGTCCTCTCCAAAATCTACCATGACTGCGCTCCGGAGGGGTCATCATTCCCCCCCCCCCCCCACACACACACACACAAACTTACCATTACTACGTTCCTGAGGGGTAGGGTCGACCACTTGCCACCCATCGTACTCTCCCCGTGGGTCCAGATCAGGCCGCCTCATCCAAACCTCACCCCACACATGATAGGACCTGCAGATAGGCAAGTGGAGGTGGATGTCAGTACTAGCGAACACAAAATGGATGAGTGAATGTGGGATGAGTACTTTAATTTCCACCTCACATGGGAACACGGGATGGCAATTCGCCTGAGGTGCTGCAATTCTAACTTAAAGGTGCCTTGATCCTAAGCTTGTGGGTATGAATACCAGACCCGTACAGATTATGAACGTCACGCCAACATTAAGGTGACACATTGACTGAAATACTGTTCAAAGCGGCGTAAAACACAACCCACTCACTCATTGCAATTGCCAAATATATGATCAACACAGGTTCTAATTCGGCTAAATTTGAGTTTTGTTTGTTGTTTTACGCCGCACTCAACAATATTCCAGCTATACGACCCTGTCTGTAAATAATCGAGAGTGGACCAGACAATCCAGTGATTGACATCATGAGCATCGATCCACGCAATTGCGATACGATGACATGTATCAACCAAGTCAGCGAGCCTGACCACCCGATCCCATTGTCTCTTGCGACAAGCATAGTCCCCTTTTACGGCAAGCATGGGTTGCTGGAAACCTATTCTATCCTGGATCTTCACGGATCTGGCCAAATCTATGGCACAGGACACTCAGTATTGAAATTTGAACAACAATTTGAACAGTTTTAGGCCTTATCAGTTTCAAGTTTCAATGCCAATAATTTCAAACATGCTGGAATACAAAAACCTAAATAAATATTTTAAGCCAACAGATTAACGGTTGTCAGCAAGTAAAACATACACAGGCCATACGCCACCGGATGCGACACACCCACATTAAGTTGGCACGCCGTTTTGAACTACTGTTGGAAGACCATAAAAACAACGAGCTTTACCCGGAAATATGTGATATTGATCTAGACTACGCTACCGGGCAAGAGAAAGTATACCCACATGTTTGATGGTGGCTAAACATGAAACCAACAAGAAATGGTTATTCCATGGTGATGTATTTGATACGGGTATCACACTGTTTTAAGCCATACGTTTGCAGTATTGTGGCGACTGTTTTCAGGCTAGTAACGTTTTGATACTGTTTGTAATGAATAGATCAAATCCAATTTTCTTGGAAATATTGATCTAAAATTACCGTCATATGATTTAGAACTTTTTCTTTCCGTCTCGTGAAAGGGTTTTACTTCGGACATCACGTACTGATAAAAGACAAAAATATATGAAAAGACTGAGTTTGAAAAGGTCAAAAGAAAATCTATGAGACAGTCCGTGTACTTGATGACCTTGTTTATGCACGTTATGTGCATCCCCTAAAACATTTAGCTTGAGTGAAAAAAACAAATAATGTTCAATTATTAGATGAAACGCTGAACTTTCCTGAAAATCTTTAAAGACAACAGCACGGACGGGTTGACGTATCATGCTCGTTCTGTTTAACCTTTCTGGTAATACTTTTGAAAGGTTTTGCCTATTGCTGAAATTATGCAGATTGTGTAGGCTACCAAGGTCGCTATCATCTCTGGTCCTTCAAATGAAGGACATTTGGTAATAAAGTGTTCTCCTGACCTCTATGGAGGTCAAGGACAGCGCCATCATCACCCACCAGACGGAGTCATCTGAGATTTCACACCAGTATCCGCTCTCGTTTTTCATCTGGACGTAGTCGACGGCGAGGCTCGTCATGTCCATGTTGTGGGCGGTGTTGTAGCTGGTAACGCCCCGACACGGGATACCAAGGGCCCGGCACACTGAATAGGTAAAAAGAATCTTCGTACTGGCACAAATTGGTGTTTTATAATTTCAGTGATAGTTTGTGTCGTTTTTATAGCTGCTGCGATCAGGGTTCAGACGTGCACATTAGGCTCTCTCTCTCTCTCACACTAACTCACTCACTCACCCACCCACCCAACCACCCACCCACCCACTCACTTACTCACTCACTCACCTGTTATCAGAACACCAGCAAAGACCCAGCACTGGCCGTACTTGACAGGTTTAGCCGTGTCCATGTACTGACGAAGTATCTTGACGCTGCCGTTCCACTTGGTGGGGCGCGTCCCACCCTCGTACTCGCCGCTCCAGTTGCCCATCAACACGCCGTCGTCGTCGGGGGCGTTTACCTGAAGGTCATGTTCATTACACTTTAACACAGAAACACGTGATGTGTTCGGTACCAGTTAAACAAATGCCTCCTTCATTTAATAACATTAATTTGTTCAACGTGCTTCAAATTTCTAAGAGATCAGGTAGTGTAGGGGCGGACTGGGATTAACAAGGCAGGATTCAGAGGACGACATGAGTTCCTCACCAGCATATACAATAAAATACGGTTATAACGAACTCAAAGGGACCACCAATATTAATTCGTTATAACCGTAGTTCGTTATAAGAATATATATAGCATATATACAGCAAATGGACGGGGCAAAAAACAGTTCGTTATATCCGTCAGTTCGTTATGAATAGTTTACTGTAATTTACATGAGTTCAGCGGAACATAACAGTCTCCATGGCATTCCCCATCGCCATAGATTCAAGGTGTATTGAATTCTTCTGATTGATCAAATCATGCAGATCCGTCAAGTTGTCGCTAATGTGAATGAGTGATTCAGTTAAAATGAGATCGTGGCATTTTCAAATCCATTCATCTGACTCCCATGTTGCTAATGTTGACGCGACGTAACTTTTCTTTTAAATCAAATCTATCACCCGACTTCTCGAAACTCATGATACATTCGCACATGAGATATGCAAGCTGTAGTGCATACACTTCTTGCACGGATCTCCAAAGAATGGACTGAGACGGGACATATGCTGTATATTCCCCAGGGAGCTGAGAATGCAATATGAATGCAAACTAATCAATTGATCTGGGTAAAGATGGCATGCGGTTTCTGATCGACCCCTGTGATGTTAAATCTCCTTCTTTTGCCTATTATTGTTATTATTATTATGACAGATTGCAGCGAAAAGGGGTTTTGGTGATATTTGCATTATTATATGTACAGATTAAAATAAAAATGCACCAAAGAGGGTTTGGGTGATCCTGGCACAGTCAGGCTGGTTGGTTCATCTGCTCAGGGCCCTTGCCCCATTTTACACGCAGCCCAGACAGCGAATGGGACTTCTCCCAGGATGCGCTGCTCAAACCCACCAAGAACTTTTCGGAGAATGTGAAGACTCCCCAACACTCAACCTTTTGCATAACCCAGATTGTCAGAAGGGCTGTATTCCTGGTAGCAAACCCGGGTACTCTCCCTATGTCAATCAACAGATTGGGAGGTACCAAACCTAAGGCACCGAGAACAATGAGGAGTCGGGCAACTTGGTACTTGGGATACAAGCGTGACATTTCAATGATACTGTGTTTGTGCCAAAGCGGGGCATCCATTGACAATGTGTTGGACAGTCTCATTAAAATCATTGCATAATCTACATTTCATATTTACATTTTGATGCAAAATCACACATTGACTGTTTCGAGTGGGAAGTGACTGGCCCTGAGTAGCAAACAGAAAGCCTTCTGTTTCACTTTTCAGGCCAGTCGACTTCATCCAAGCGAAGGACTCTGCAGGGTTGATCTTCTCAACACACTGCACATAAACTCGATGCAGTGGTCGTTCCGATAGCCTCTTCTTGAAAAACTGAGTCTGGGCCGATTTGATATGGCACTTCACTTGGTTGACACTCATTTCTGTACCGTCCAGCAGTACAGAACCATCAACAAAATCAACACTGACATTGAGATTATGTCTCACACCCGTTTAAGTAAACTGTTGAATGCCTTGTTTTCATCATGAGTCTTGAGATGATTCACAAGAGGATCATCAGACAAATAAATGTGTGCAAAAGTGCACAAAACAATTCCATCATGAAGAGCCTCCACGTTAATCAAACCACGTCCTCCCATTATGATTGGTAAATATAGGCGATAGAGGGAAGAGCGAGGGTGGTAGGATCTATTGTCTGACAAGATTCTACGTGCAAGGGTGTCAATACTCTGAATTTCTTGTTTCGTCCAATCAACAACACCAAAAGAACATGAAAGGACGGGTACAGCATAAGTATTTGCTTTAACTTTATTGCGAGCATTTAGCTCAGAACTCAAGATTTCTTAAGCCTACATTTGTACTCTGCCCGAAGTTTTTCCTTGATATGAGCATTCTGGAGTTTCTCCCTAATCTGCATCCCTAGGTACGTATAAGTCTGACCTTCCACGAGATGGTCAATAACTCTTCCCCGAAGTAAACTTACTAATCCCTCTTCTACCTTGCCACGTTACACATGAAGAATGTTGCATTTGTCGAGTCCGATATCATTCGAAAAGGACTCGACAACATGAATCTGTTTTCTTAATATGGATCCTCCGCTGGCAATAAGCTCAAGGTCGTCCATATAAAGGATGTGAGTAAGGGGCGTTGGGGATCTGTGCCGAGGAGATCCAGGATGATAACTTTCCTCTTTGCTAAGCAAAAAGGATTTAGTTACAAACAGAAAAGTAAAGGGATAAAAGAATCGCCCTGAAATCTTCTAATAGAAACAGGTTCCGAAGTCACCACCTGCCCCTATTATTATTGTTGTTGTTATTGTTATTGCTGTTGTTGTTATTATTATACAAAGTGCAGTGTATACAAGAAGACTGTAAGACTCACGATTTGTGTGAGAGCCTTGACTACCCTGGCCGCACTCCCCATGGCGGGTGTCGCCTCGAAGCCGAATGCCCTCCTGACCAGATGGAGGGCCACCTCCAGGATGCCGTCCTCGAACTAGAGGGGACAAATCACAGATAACTCCCCGTGTCCACAGTGTCCGATATGTCCCATGTTACTGTTCTGGGCATGAGTTTCATAGACTCTGGCTATGTTTCGTGGTATTTGTTAAAGCACTCAAAAACGTTTATATTTCATTTTGCAATTCAAGAGTGAACTTCGTTTCTTTTATAACAAATGTTATATTTTGGATATCACTTTCTTAGTAAAGTACAGATTCTCGTACCTTTTTTTAGGTTGAGTCCCGTCTGGGATTCGAACCCACATTTGCCAGAGTAAGGCACCTAATCGCCAGCAAACAAAGTCAGCGATCTAACCCACTCAGCCACCGAGGCTTCCACAAAAATGAGAGTCCGGCAACTGGTAGTCTAGATCACGTACTTTGAGTACCCCTCTGACCAGTGTCGTTTCTTTTGCCCGGCAGTTTCTATCAAACTGAATCAAAAGCCATCTTATTTCCTGCCATGAACTGTGATAATGTTGGTAATCCAGATAAAGGTAATCCCAACTAATTCAACCTTTTAATAGTACGATCATAAGAAGCTATGCTTATAGAACAATGTGTCGATATTGTTTTATTAGCTATTAGTTCACCTGGCCATAGAACCAGGATGATGCCGCCATCCTGGAGACGCTTCCAGAGTACTGGGGTCCTGAGTCGTTCAGGACCGCCTCCTTCCTCCAGTCCTCGTCGTCCAGATATACCACGTCCTCTGAAACAGTACACGACAATCTTCACCATCGGGGAATTAGCAATATCATCCTCTTATTCTTTTGGTAACCAGTGAATGATGTATCGATTTGCGGACTTAGATTCTAGTATTTCAAATTGTTTCCTGGTAATAAAGCGACATGAAAATACGCCATACTTAATCTTTTGTATAATTAAAATGGAATCATTATATTATGGTTGAACGTGCTCCGAATGAGACTCTAGAGGAAAGTTCGGCCATTGATGTCAAGGTTACCACAGGCAACAAATTGCTCTGAAAGCAGGACGATTGTTACATTTTTTATATTATCAATGTATATTAGCATACTGTTTGTAAATTAATAACGTTGACTGTCATGATAATACTGTCAGCTACATGCCCAACACCCAACTCATAAAGTGTTATTGGATTGTCATCCGCGCATTCTGTTTTTTTAAGATTCTTTATCTTTCTCAATAATTCACCACCAGAGTACAAAGTCACAATCGCTGGCATTGATGTGTAAATATTCATCAACGTTTCTCCATTAAGGGGTCTTTGTTACAATCAGTCAGGTTGGCAACCATATTCTGTTTAGGTAACATGTGAATACACTAAGTAACAATAAAGGAATACCACTTAACATGGCACCGTCACCATTAGCACAAGGCAACGTTTATTGTGATTACATTAAATGGCATTCAACTGCGCCAGTTTGATTCTTTGACACAACATGAATTCCTTTATTCTGATATCGATCGAGGGCTTTGACGTCAGTTAACAGCTGAAACATTTATCACCTCACCTCTGCACCAAGGGTTGAAGATGATGGCGACGTCTTCATTGTGGGTGTACTGCCAGATGACCTCACAGTCCTCCTTCGCCTCGACGACAGCCGTGATACTGAACTCCCACTCCCCGACAGGTGTATGGGCGGGGACGAATATCGCCAGGGTGAGAGAGGTGGCGTCCTGACCCACACAGGTGGCCCCCCACTTGGTGCGGCTGTAGGAAGCGTTGGCCCCAACCTTCACCTTCATTGTGGAGCTAAGCTTCGTGTGGGGCTTGTAGTCCTCGCCTTCGAGAGAAGCAAATACAAATTCCGGTTAACTCGAACTGACTTCTGACGTTCCTGTGTTTTAACGTCGCTATATACAACTTAGTAATATGATTGACGGACGGGAAAGCCGTCTAAGGCATTATTGTGTTGAGTGGTGGCCCTTACAACATGGTGAAATTTGGTTCCACGTCGCGTTCAATATTAATTCAATTATGTAGTGACGTGCATATACGTGTGTGGCTGCTTGTAGTTGTGGGGACTAATACCGTTTTATTTTGCTAGCCCACTGAGATACCATGCCGCAGTTTAACATGAATACCCCAATCAGACACAGTATTCTGACTCCGAGCCCACAAGTCTTTGTTTTAGCCCCTTAATTCCGAGCACCAGGCAGGTAACAAACAACTACCATATTTAAGGTGTTTTGGTATGATGCGGCCGGGGATCGAACCTCGGACCTTCCGCTCTCCTGGCGGACGCTCTACCCCGAGACCACGGATTGTGGTCCCCGTTCTCCCTGACACAACTCAACTATATGGCTGAAATATTGCATTTCATTTACATTTCAAAAACTAAAATTAATTGTCAAAGGACTGCTCCTACCGAGATTAAAGGTCAAGGTGAGGTCTGACTGCTTAGGGTCACAGGGTCGGTCAAAGAGCACGGTCATGAGAAACTCCTGTCCTCTACGGATAACCAGTTCTGGCTTCATCCTGGCGGGATGTCTCCGCTGGTCCCCCGTACACTGGTACATGTTGGTGTGGTGAGCCTCTGTATTCTCCTTGATGTGCAGGTTGACCCCAGTGACGTGGAGGCGCTCCTCCAACAGTAACGGGTCAACCTCCATCATTGTTTCTTCTGAAAGAAAAACATCTCCATCAAAGGCTAACGCAGACAAGACCACAACAAAGCGATAATTTATTTTCGGATATTTTTACAGTGGACAGGGTGACTTTTTATTTTGTCTAAAAAAACAATATATCGTTCGAAAAATATAAACATTTTCTCTTGTAAATAATAAGAGAAAGGCTGGTGAGACATTCCAAAGAAAACATTAATGAATTTGTCGTGGCCTAATATAATAATGTTGCCAGCAATAATTGCCTAAAATAATTTTAAGAAATATTTACACATAATGTAGGCATTTTAATATTAGGGTGGATTTACAATATTCATAAGTACATCCACATCAACATGACATGTGTTTGGCATATTGTTTTAGTCAGAGAACACAAACCCTGAAATTTACATGATTCTGATAGCGCTTACGAGGTATACACAGCCAGGATCAAAAGAACTGACAATAGGTGTCGGACGAACAACGTTCCTTCAGTTGAGGAAACGCACTTTCAAGGTTACTTTTACAGACATATCTATGCCAATAAGTTATTCACAAAACACGATTAAAATGTTTTTGGTTTAAAGTATGGAACGATCACAACTGTCGACAGATTGTGTTGTATAATAGTCACGTACACTTGTGAAACTAGTGAATCCAGTTTCAATATGGATTTCTCCCAATGCAAGTCGAGATGACCAACGCCCTCTATAAAGTCGTGGTGTCGCAGAAATCCGTTTTTACTACAGGATGACCTTACTAGACAGTTCGTGCACATACACTCTGGAAGAAAAGAAATTAAACGGATAAAAAAAATATTCATCGCTACCTTCAAATAGCAGCCCGATCCTGTGATGGTCAGACGAGTAGCCAAATTCTGCATCTCTGTCCCATGCCGGCGGCCACGCCCTCTCACAGGTGTACCAGGGGAAGCGTCTCGTGAAGCGGTCGTGGATGCTCCAGTCAGCACTACAACCACGGACAAAAAAAAATTCACATCAATAATATGGCTTCACGTAATAGAGAGCAATATTACACCTATAACACGGTGGTCTGCGGTAGTCAGCAATGTTACACCTATAACACGGTAGTCTGCAGCAGTCAGCAATATTACATCTAAAACAGGGTGGACTGCACTGCATAGCAATATTACACCTATAACACGGTGGTCTGCGGTGGTCAGCAATATTACACCTATAACACGGTAGTCTGCAGTAGTCAGCAATATAACATCTATAACACGGTGGTCTGTGGTAGTCAGCAATATTACACCTATAACACGGTGGTCTGCGGTAGTCAGCAATATTACACCTATAACACGGTAGTCTGCAGCAGTCAGCAATATTACATCTAAAACAGGGTGGACTGCACTGCATAGCAATATTACACCTATAACACGGTGGTCTGCGGTAGTCAGCAATATTACATCTATAACACGGTGGTCTGCACTGCATAGCAATATTACACCTATAACACGGTGGTCTGCGGTAGTCAGCAATATTACACCTATAACACGGCAGTCTGCAGCAGTCAGCAATATTACATCTAAAACAGGGTGGACTGCACTGCACAGCAATATTACACCTATAACACGGTGGTCTGCGGTAGTCAGCAATATTACATCTATAACACGGTGGTCTGCACTGCATAGCAATATTACACCTATAACACGGTGGTCTGCGGTAGTCAGCAATATTACACCTATAACACGGTAGTCTGCAGCAGTCAGCAAAATTACATCTAAAACAGGGTGGACTGCACTGCATAGCAATATTACATCTATAACACGGTGGTCTGCGGTAGTCAGCAATATTACACCTATAACCCGGTGGTCTGCAGTAGTCAATAATACTATTTTCATATATTGACAAGACTGTCAAGTTGGTCACCTGGGTCCCCTGCACATGTCGGGGTCTATGGAGACCTCGGGGGAAGTGAAACTGTTTCGGGAGAAAGACTCATGCGTCGCCTCTGCCAGACTGTCGTCGGACTCCTTCGTCACCGAGGCCGGGGAACCCCTAGGAAAGAAGTGTCACGGAAATGCATTCAGACATCGTGGTGTGAGGAGGTCAGGAGTCGAGGAGTTCTAAGCACAGGATATAGCGAGGGGGCAGTTACTTCTTGGGGTGGAGATGGGGTGAAGACGGAATTCAGACACCACATGTGATGGGGTTCAACAGGATACTAAACGAGGAAAATGCATAGTCATGATCGGGAATGGAGAGCAAGGGTAACGTATTCGACTGCCAAAAGAGGGAAGATAAGGTAACGTAATTGGTTACAATCGATAGATGAGAGTCATGGTAACGTATTCGGGTGCAAACGAAAGAGGGTAGTCAAGGTAACGTATTCGGGCAGCACTGAAAGAGGGGATACAAGATAACGTATTCGGAGACAATCGAGAGAGGGGAGTGAAGATAACGTATTCTGGGGCAATCGCGAGGTGAATCAATGTGACCTATTCGGGTACAATCGAGAGAGGGGAGTCATGGTAACGTATTCGGGACAATCAAGAGAAGGGTGTCAAAGGTACCGTATCGGGTACAATCAAGACAGGTGAGTCATGGTAACGTATTCGGGTACAATCGAGAGAGGGGTGTCAAAGGTAACGTATGAGGTACAATTTAGATGTGGGTCAATGTAACGTATTTGGGTTCAATTGAGAAAGGGGAGTCATGGTAACGTATTCGGGTACAATCAAGAGAAGGGAGTCAGGGTAACGTATTTGGGTACAATCGAGAGAACAGAGTCAGGGTAAAGTGTACGGGTACAATCGAGAGAACGGAGTTAGGGTAAAGTGTACGGGTACAATCGAGAGAACAGAGTCAGGGTAAAGTGTCCGGGTACAATCGAGAGAACAGAGTCAGGGTAAAGTGTCCGGGTACAATCGAGAGAACAGAGTCAGGGTAAAATGTCCGGGTACAATCGAGAGAACAGAGTCAGGGTTAAGTGTCCGAGTACAATCAAGAGAACAGAGTCAGGGTAAAGTGTCCGGGTACAATCGAGAGAACAGAGTCAGGGTAAAATGTCCGGGTACAATCGAGAGAACAGAGTCAGGGTAAAGTGTCCGGGTACAATCGAGAGAACTGAGTCAGGGTAAAGTGTCCGGGTACAATCGAGAGAACAGAGTCAGGGTAAAGTGTCCGGGTACAATCGAGAGAACAGAGTCAGGGTAAAGTGTCCGGGTACAATCGAGAGAACAGAGTCAGGGTAAAGTGTCCGGGTACAATCGAGAGAACAGAGTCAGGGTAAAGTGTCCGGGTACATTCGAGAGAACATAGTCGGGGTAGAGTGTCCGGATACATTCGGGAAGAGTCAGGGTAAAGAGTCCGGGTACATTCGAGAGAACATAGTCGGGGTAGAGTGTCCGGATACATTCGAGAGAACAGAGTCAGGGTAAAGTGTCCGGGTACATTCGAGCGAACATAGTCGGGGTAAAGTGCCCGGGTACAATCAAGAGAACAGAGTCTGGGTAAAGTGTCGGATACATTCGAAAGAACAGAGTCGGGGTAAAGTGTCCGGGTACAACCGAGAGAACGGAGTCCGGGTAAAGTGTCCGGATACATTCGAAAGAACAGAGTCGGGGTAAAGTGTCCGGGTACAACCGAGAGAACGGAGTCCGGGTAAAGTGTCCGGATACATTCGAAAGAACAGAGTCGGGGTAAAGTGTCCGGGTACAACCGAGAGAACGGAGTCCGGGTTAAGTGTCCGGGTACAATAGAGAGAACGGAGTCATGGTAAAGTGTATGGGTACAATCGAGAGAACAGAGTCAGGGTAAAGTGTCCGGGTACAATCGAGAAAACGAAGTCAGGGTAAAGTGTCTGGGTACAATCGAGGGAACAGAGTTAGGGTAAAGTGTACGGGTACAATCGAGAGAACGGAGTCAGGGTAAAGTGTCTGGGTACAATCGAGAGAACAGAGTCAGGGTAAAGTGCCCGGGTACAATCAAGAGAACGGAGTAAGGGTAAAGTGTCTGGGTACAATCGAGAGAACGGAGTTAGGGTAAAGTGTCTGGGTACAATCGAGAGAACAGAGTCATGGTAAGGTATCCGGGTACAATCGAGAGAACAGAGTCAGGGTAAAGTGTCCGGGTACAATCGAGAGAACAGAGTCAGGGTAAAGTGTCCGGGTACAATCGAGAGAACAGAGTCAGGGTAAAGTGTCCCGGTACAATCAAGCGGGAAGAAAACGTATACAGAAACCTCCGAGGGAGGAACATTGTGCCTATGTAAGAATCGAAACAGGGACATATTTGTGATTAACAAATGTCTCAACCAAATGCACCGCCAAAGGATCACATTACCGCAAGCAACATATTATACCAATCCGAAAGAGGTTTTTTCTGTCAATATGTGTTCTTTTTCAACCAAAAAAACCAACAGTTTAAAAATGAAAAGTCAATGTGATATGTCTTCATGTATCTTTTATGAATCCTGTACCATTTTCCAATATGGATCAATAATGTGGAATGACGTTTTGTTGAGTTTGAAATCAATGATCTGAAAGTTAAAAATCGAAATCTGTTACTCGTATAATCCTTGAATGGCATTATATATATTTCCGGGTAGCAACAAACAGTTCTGCGTATCCAGGCGGTTCGAACTGCATGGTTACGGCGGTATAGTGAGGGATATGCGTGAACATTTACGATTAATATAGCACAGGTGAGGTGAGGTGACATGAGGTTTAACGTGACAAAATTACAGCCATGTTTATGACATAGTTCAACGATTGGAACGACAACGACAGCATTGATGGTAATGATGACGTCATTTTAACACAAAAATAACATCAATTCAACTATAACAGTAATAGCAAGCATGATGAAGATTATCCCAACGATATTTACAACGATGATGATATTATAAGAAGCACATCGATATGGCTTGGAGGACTATGTTCTCTGACATGTTACCAAGGGAAGCGCCTGTTCTCAATTCTCAAGCAGAAAGCTAAGACGTTATTGATTTCCAACTTGTTAAGATATTTAAAGCTTTGAAGCTTGAATCATGTATTCAATGAGCAATACTCTCTGAAGTTGTGTTGTGTTTCTAAGGATATCTGAAGACAAAGTGCCACCTTCTGCGTCACAAAATACACCCCCATGTATTAACGTGGAAGAAGGTGGTCGGTCAAGTTAAAAAGGAGGATTCAACTAAATATACAGAATGAACTCAAAGTGTATCATGGTTGAACGGCTCCCTGTATTTACTACATCTAGCGTTGAAGAGCATCTCGCTATAAAGCTTAACTTAGGTTGAGTAAACAAACACAGACTGGAACCAGAATAAGTGCTTTTGAAATCTCTTTGAAATCGAATTGAGATGAACCAGTGCAGTTCATCAATGTGCAATATGTCACGTAAATGGCGTTGTGTTGCACGACTGTAATAAACAGCCAACATGCATCCGCGTTCACAGATGAGGACCTCCGTTGACAGGAACACGGAAATTGATCATTACCGAGCACATTGAAATCCTTGAACTTATATGAAATAGGGCCTTAAAATTTCTGAAGAATAGACTTTATTTATGATCGCGTCAGATAAAAACCTTAATTTATCATAGAAATAAATGTAATTCTTGAAAATAACACATGCATGTGATAACTTCGAGTATGTGCGCATTGAAGAAGGCTCTCGGTACAAAATCGTCGCACATCTCTATGGAGTCACGTGTTGTTTCGAATTGAGGAATAGTTTGCTTACAATCAAGAACACGATCCACAGTACCAGTACTAACCGTAGCGATTCCAGACAGTCAACAATAACCCCGTAGGTAGTCCGCGTAAAAGTGATACATGGCACAAAATGTTTCCCTCGCGTAGGGATTCACCGTTAAAGCGGCCCAATGAATCAGTGTTTTAATGACCCCTGTCAGGATTCCAGACAAAAGTGACTCAGTACCAGTGTTTTTATTTCCCCGTATGGTTTCTAGTTACACATGGACAAAAGTGCCAGTGTTGTTTTATTTCCCCAATATAGTTTCTGGGTAAACGTGGCTTAAAGTACCAGTGTTTTAATTTTCCCCATAACGTTTAGGGAAACGTGGCTTAAAGTACCAGTGTTTTATTTTTCCCCATATAGTTAAGGTAAACGTAGCTTAAAGTACCAGAGTTTTAATTTCCCCTAAAGGATTACAGGTTAACATGGTCCAAAGTGCCAGTGTTTTAATTTCCCCCATATAGTTTAGGTAAATGTGGGTTAAAGTACCAGTGTTTTAGTTTCCCTTAAAGGAAAAGGTAAACATAGCCCAACGTAGCAGTGTTTAAATTTCCCCAATATAGTTTCTGGGTAAACGTGGCTTAAAGTGCCAGTGTTTTAATTTTCCCCATAAAGTTTAGGGAAACGTGGCTTAAAGTACCAGTGTTTTATTTTTCCCCATATAGTTTAGGTAAACGTAGCTTAAAGTACCAGTGTTTTAATTTCCCCTAAAGGATTACAGGTTAACATGGTCCAAAGTACCAGTGTTTTAATTTCCCCCATGTAGTTCAGGTAAAAGTGGGTTAAAGTACCAGTGTTTGAATTTCCCTTAAAGGATTACAGGTAAACATGGTCCAAAGTGCCAGTGTTTTAATTTTCCCCATATAGTTTAGGTAAATGTGGGTTAAAGTACCAGTGTTTGAATTTCCCCTGAAGGATTACAGGTAAACATGGCCCAAAGTACCAGTGTTTTAATATTTCCCCGTCTGGTTTCTAGGTAAACGTTGCCCAAAGTACCAGTGTTTTAATTTACCCCATATGGATACCAGGTAAGAGTGACACTACGAGCCAATGTTATAATTTCCCAGGTAAGGATTCCAAGTTGTACCCAGTACCACTTAATAATCATAGATGGAAATCAACTACATCCCAATGTCATGCCAAGTCGACTTAACATCGATCCACCAGATGTTCATATGTAGTTCATATGCAACATATGCATTCTTGTTTGACTGACAGGTATACACATGCATATGTTTGATTACACGTTTAAACAGGATTGGGCAATACAGTCGACTCTCGTTACGTGGAGGATACGGGACTTTGACCCCAAAGTGTCCTACGTTTCTATCGACCATGGCGTTTCTGACACCGTGCCCAACCATGGCGTTTCTGACACCGTGCCTATGTTATTAATTAGTTGTTTTCTCTGTAAATAAAGATGAGAAACGATGATACCAATTAGTGCCAGTAAGGTAAAGATATTTCTCCGTGAATGTTCTCAGCTGATGTGATGCTTTTAACTGACATTCCCATTATCGTGTATGAATAAAAATCCTTTCTAGTTAAACGATATATTTGCTATATGGAACGACGCTGGGCACCAAGGGATGTAATACGTGTCTTTAATACGTGTTTTTTTTTATCTTGTTATCTGGTTTCAAATGGTAATAAATAAGCAAGGGAACATTCGGGACCAAACGAAAGTATTTGCTTAATCGTTTAGTTTTTCTAGTTAACCGGATTCGTCTTGACGAGATGCGACTGTATAGCGTTCCTGCTGCATTGTTATATATGACATTCTCACACAAAATCTTTTGGAATATTTGTTTCAAAATGCAATAGCTAGCTCGATAGAAAGATGTTTATTCTGTATAAGAGGCCTAATGGTCTAAAGTGGAATTGATTGATGATATAAGCCTAGTCACGTGAGGGTAAGATATAGATAGTCTAACTGTTGTACAAAGGAAACAAGTGATGTAGAATCATGGCAACAGAACGAACACTATCAATAACATCAAAATTAACCATTGACTGTTTATATTTAACCACATTAACACTATATGCGATGAATTTCATTCCTAAACTTGAGTATCGTTAACACACAAACAATACATGGAATTCATTTTCGGTTTCACGAGATGTATACTGGACAAGAAGTAGTACGAATAGGATTAACATCTTTTGATTTACAGATCATTTATGAAATGATTTCCTTAACTAACAAAAAAGACCTTATGAATCATTTATCTGATACGTGAGTGGCATGTGACATGTGAAACCCAGTTATATTTGCATAGAGTTGCCTTAACATTTTATAACATTCATAAGGCAATAATCTTAATGCCTTCAGTTTTAGTAGTTATAACCAATATTTCATCAAAATGTAAACATGAAATGTAGATTATGCAAAGAATTTAATAAGACTCTCCAACACATTGCCAGTGGATGCTTTTGCGCAAACACTGTACTTTAAGCGACATGATGGAGTGGCTCGATCATTTTATTATCTTGTTGCTTTGACACAGAGGTCCATCCATGGTACGGCCCGGAATATGTAGAAGGTGTCATGGAAAATGATAAATACAATATAATTTTAAATATATGCCCGTTTTCAGCCCCAGACGTATACATGCCAACAAACCTGACCCTGTCCTTTTTGATAAATCCAATGAAATCATTTCAGGATTCAGGAAAAACATGGCAAATGAGCGGACCTCGCTTTCGAAATTTCACGGTTGCATCCCAAGTACCAAGTTGTCCGATTCCCCATTGTTCTCGGCGCCTTAGGTTTGGTAACTCCTTATCTGTTGACTGACATTGGGAGAGTACCCGGGTTTGCTACCAGGAATACACCCCTTCTGACAATCTGGGTTATGCAGAAGGAGTCTTCACATTCTCCGAAAAGTTCTGGGTGGGTTTGACCTGGGAGAAGTCCCATTTACTGTCTGGGCTGCGTGTAGAGCGGGCAAGGGCCCCGAGCTGATGATGAGCCTAACCAGCCTGACTGTGCCAGGATCACCCAAACCCTCTTTGCTGCATTATTTATTTTAACCTGTAAATGATAATAATGATAACAATAATGATAATAACAATAACTTACTTGACTCCCGCCGAGTTCCCCATACTCTAAAGGCCGGATCAATCTGAAACAGTTAAACAGTCAATCATGATTTACTTAAACCAACATGTTTCTCCGTAGAAACTACATCTTCTAAGACCAACATATCAATAAACTGAATATAATAAATGGATTGCTACACACATATGGACAATCAATATGATCAGCACGTCCATTTCTGAGTAATATATTTTAGTTATTGTGTTGGTGCTTTCATAATGGTATCTACTTCTTCTATATATATATATATGTGTGTGTGTGTGTGTGTGTGTGTGTGTGTGTGTGTGTGTGTGTGTGTGTGTGTGTGTGTGTGTGTGTGTGTGTGTGTGTGTGTGTGTGTGTGTGTGTTTGTTGTTTAACGCCGCACTCAGCAATATTCCAGCTATATGACGGCGGTCTTCTATATATAAACTGCCGGTCAAAAGAAAGTGTATCCCTATGTTTGGTGTTTAAATTTGAATAGATAGTTGATCAATTGTTGTCTGTTTACAAGATATCAAAGAGGTTTTGAATAGCAGGTGTTGTGTACATATGTATAGATCATTGTCATTTTAAACGGTGTCATGTAAAAAGAAAGGTATACATCCATGTTTGATGGTGGCTAATAATGAAACAAACAAGAAATTGTGAGGTGAGGTGAGGTGAGGTGAGGTGAGGTGAGGTGAGGTGAAATGGGGTTTAACGTCGCATCCAAGATTATTGCACTAATATAGAGACGTGCATGTACGTGTGTGTGTATGTGTGGCTGCTTGTACTAGTCCGGACTGATGCCGATTTATAGTGCTAGCTCACTGAGATACCATGCCGCAGTTTAACATGTATACACCACTCAGACACAGTATACTGACTCCGAGCCGACCAGTCCTTGTTTTAGCCCCTTAATGCCGAGCGCCAGACAGGGTAACAACTAGCTAGTACCATCTTTTAAACGTCTTTTGGTATGACGCGGTCGGAGATCCAAACCCCGGAACTTCCGCTCTCCGGGCGGACGCTTTACCACTAGACAACGGATGCGGTCAAGAAATGATGACCCCAATGGGATGTATTTGATACCGGTATCATAGTCGTGTTTGAGACCTTAAGTTTGCAGTGTTTCGGCGACAGTAGAGTATCGTTTTGATGTTTTTAATCTTTTGATCAAATTCAATTTTCATTCATACTTTTTTTTGCCTTTATGGAAATAGAGAAGTTAACAAATTTCATTCATTACAAAGGCATTCGTGTAACGATGACCTGGTCAGATAACGTTGTCTCATCAAATTTCGTGTTCACGTGATCTCAAATTGAAAGTTGTTGTATTATTTTCTTAAATGTATTAATTAGTGCTAATCAGACATTTCGATATGGTGACAAACTTCGGAACTATTTTCCAAGAAGGTTATGATTATAAGAATCTAATATATCTATTTTAATTAACGACCACAAAAACATAGCATTTATATTACATATGAAGTATTATATATTTGCACAACAATAAATGTTTATGATGTATGCTTTTATGCAGTCATAT
Organism: Haliotis rufescens; assembly: GCF_023055435.1. Classification (NCBI taxonomy): domain Eukaryota; kingdom Metazoa; phylum Mollusca; class Gastropoda; order Lepetellida; family Haliotidae; genus Haliotis; species Haliotis rufescens. Next base: position 13,582,988 of record NW_025963857.1, read on the forward strand.
TACATAGTGTACATATTGAATATACTTAAATAATGCTCAAACTTATTATGAGAAGAGAGCCACGTTAGTTTAGTATTAGTATGAGACAGTTGATTGACGTAGCATAAAAACATCCACTCACAATGCAATATGACGATATGCCGAACATAACGAAAAATAATAGCTCAGGCTAACCAAGGTTATAAAATAAACGATAAGTGACATTATTAAGTTACGTACCTACCTATTCTTCGGGTGTATTTAGTCCTGGGTTCTTCCTCCCGTTCGAGTGAATGCAGTAATTCGCTGCTTAGAGTTTGTTCAGAGATGCATCCGAATCAAATTGCATTATCTTGCTAATCACTCGTCAGTCAGTGGTATTTCTCATTGTCTCACTATCCGTAAAAGAATAACGGGATCAATATATCCTCACAATCCGAACTCTAGGACAGTTAATGCAACGTGCGTCATGTCCGAGTCGTCCAGTGTCCAACGGTCTCTGCGCGTGTTCGTCGGTGTTGTAGAGGAGTTCACGTCGATGACGCCGAGATGACATACAAAAATCGATGCGTGTGAATCCTTTAACATTGATGCGATCAATACAATAGACACTTGCTGTTGACGTGGATATCACGTTGCACAAGAACAACATTGTCATGGTAAAATACAGATGGGAAATGTTGATACAATTTCCCATGAAGTACTCGTGTGTCACATTTGCATTGCGCGAAATACAGATCGTTAATTATTTGTACAATTTCTCATGGGGTACATATACATTGTATGTCACATTTGCATTTCGGGGCGATGGGTAGTTTATATCTGTATTGGATCGGTTCGTGTGCCACTTACCTTTACATCTAAATTGTGTGAGTGACTGGGGCTATCGGAAGGGAGGACACACCTGGTGTGGTCACTGATTTTCACGGCTATTTTGCGTTTATGGCCAGTGGAATCGGTTTCGTCGGATGATGGAGACGAGATATTCTCCGGCGTTGAGATTAGGGGCGACACGTTGGACTGCCAATACAACCGACAGCCATGATGACAATGACATACTTACAACCCTGCGGGAGGCAGGTGTAGAATCTGTCCAAACAACCTATGCTTGTAAAGAGACAAGATTTCCATAATAGCCTCTATTTTAGGAAACAGTGACATTCCTTTCCCCTTATCCAAACACTCTGAGAGGAACTACACTTTTCCCTTGCTACAACATGCATACTGGCCACTGACGACTGTCCCAAAAAGGGAGTCAGAGAAGTCAGGTATTGTCTAAGATCTCGAACTACATAACTGAAAAAGGATATATACTGATGATCACTGCATTAGAAACACGGGGGTTGCAGATGAGGTGTTACTGCTCTGGTAATAAATGTCAGGAATGTCAGCTATGTTTGAGAGAAGTTTATGATTGTGCACCAGCGAACCAGTCTGAAACAGAGACTTCAGAGCTACACCTAGCAGTACAGCACCTCAAGGAGGACCCGTGAAGATCTGGGGTAGAATTGGTCTTCAGCAACCCATGCTTGCCGTAAAAAGTGACTATGCTTGTCGTAAGAGACGACAAACGGGATCGGGTGGTCAGGCTCGCTGACTTGGTTGATGCATGTCATCGATCCCAATTGTGTGGATCGATGCTCGTGATATTAGTCACTGGATTGTCTGGTCCAGACTCGATTATATACAGACCGCCGTCATATAGCTGGAATATTGCTGAGTGCGGCGTTAAACAACAAATCACCCCCCACCCCCACCCCAAAAAAACACAAAAAAAACTCAAGGAGTCGTACTGGACCCAAAGTTGTGCTGTGAATTGAAGAAATATCTAAGGCGGCTAATTGTCAAAAAAAGAGGCGACTCAATGAATCAGGGGTCCAGGCTTATGTTGACTGCATGTCATTTTATCTTCACTGTGTTTAACGTTGCTCGTGAAATCGATCACTGGTTTGTCTTGTACAGACTCGATTCATTTCATCGTAATAAAGCTGGAATCATGTTTACTGCGTTTTAACAACCATCAAACAAACAAAACAAAACCATTTCCATACTCATAAGAAGTCTCTGCTAAAAGCATATTTCATTGTACGAATTTCATTGCTCTCCGGGCAGACGCTCGCTCCACTAAACCACGGAGGCGGTCATGGAAATTACAAGAAAGCCTAGTACATTGAAACCCCACCTTGCGGGCGATCTTTTAGGAAACGTCATATACACCTGGAAACTAATTAAGCAAAGCTTACTATAGATTTCTGTATACAATTATAGCAAAGGGTAAAAATGTATCTTATATTTTTTCTGACGAAGTAAAATACTCGTCTTTTAATACAGGAACCGAAATCGATATATCAACATCTGTTTCCCTTTCTTCCCATCAATTGTCAATGTGAACATCTGGATGAAGTTACAGGGTCTTTATAACCAACTTATATTATATATATATAGGGTTTGGTCGCCTGATGCGCACATCACACGGATACTATCTGGGGATCAGTTTGAATCCAATACTCCCCCAAAAATCAATAACACCACAATTTGATGATATTCGTTAATACTACACTATATTGTAATTATAGGGCAATTGATTGGTGTGTGAATAGGTTCACCGAAACGTGAAAAAGCAAACTGAGATGTTTTTCTGCGAGACCATTTCAGCAGAATGCATTCTCAATGAAATGATAAGCGCAATTGATTGGATGAACCTTAGCATCACGTGATTCCTGAATGACGTCCGTTTCTTAAGTTCGATTTTGTATGTCTGTATCATTCTCAAGGTTAATATCAGTTTGACGTCATCACTTAAAAAAATCGACCGCAACGATCTGTACATAGATTCACAGAGAAGGTCATTAAGAGCAAGAGGGGAATAAGAAAAGAGTACATATATATCTCTGTATCAGCTCGTAAATAAAGGATGTTTCCTGGCTAGTCTAATAACACAAAGTGTGGTATTGTTGAAACGCCATGGCAATTGATACACAGCCGCAGAAAGAGGGCATCTTTGATCCGCATCAATGATCTGTTGATATCCTGAGTATTGAATCCGGGTGATGGTGTTTATACTAATATACTGAACCGTAAAAGAAACGTCACCATGGACAGATATATGAGAAACCTTATTTTTCCAAACACTGTAAACATACTTTGAGACATATTATAAAGATGAAACTTGGCAAAACTGATCATCAAGGTTGAGATTAAAGTGTCAAATGTTCTTAAAGTGAAACACAACACTAGTCGCTGAGAAAAAAAGGCATCACAAGTCAGAATCTCGTGTGTCCGCCATATGCATTGATGACTGCCGTGCAACATGGAATGGATGAGACGGTTGATGAAGGCCATAGGCACTTGAGCCCACACTCTGAGGAACCCTTACGCAGTTCAGCTGCAGTTGTCGGCCTTGGTCGGACGTCATTCAGCCGTCTTTGAATCTCGTCCCACAGGTGCTCAATTGGATTTAAATTGGGACTGAGGGCAGACCACTGCATGGATCTGATGCCATTCTGCTGGAGGAAGTCTCTTGTTGCTCTCGCAGTGTGGGCACGGGCGTTATCAGGCTGAAACTCGTTGTTGCGGCGACGTGCCAAATGAGGTATGGGGTGTAGACTCAAGACTTGATCAATGTACCGAACTGATTTGACACCATTGCCTCTCCCTGGACCGATGTTCTGGAACAACACAGGGTCAACCCTCTGTGCAAGACCAATTCCACCCCTCAGCTTGCAATCGTACAAGGGCTTGGTGTCGTTGATTTCTTGTCAATCTTGGCATGTGGTAGCAATTCAATAATGAATGAATGTTATCCGATCTGGGTGGATTTTTATAGGGCAAGAAATGGGGGATCGCATGTGAATTTCAAATTTCACGGATCTCACGTGCATCGGGTTACCATGGCCGTTGCCGTGATGCGTATGGGCGATCGGTTTTATTGTTATCTGCTTTGTTTTTTTATCATCAAATTTCATTTTTCCGGACAAGGTAATGTTAAATTTTAGAAACTTTGACAAAAATTACCCAGATATTTAAATGACAACTTTTCATGCAATGTTACTGGGGGTGAAGTTTTTTTTGCGGTTCAGTATACATTGAAGCCGGGTGATGGTCCTTACGCTTGCACATTGAAGCTGAGTGATGGTCCTTATGCTCACACATCGAAGCTTGGTGATGGTCCTTATGCTCACACATCGAAGCTGTGTGATGGTCCTTACGCTTTTACATCAAAGGTGGGTGATGGTCCTTACGCTTATACATCAAAGCTGGGTGATGGTCCTTACGCTTATACATCCAAGCCGGGTGATGGTCCTTACGCTTATACATCGAAGCCGGGTGATGGTGTTTAGGCTTACACATCAAAGCTGGGTGATGGTCCTTACGCTTACACATCAAAGCGGGGTGATGGTTCTTACGCTTATACATCAAAGCCGGGTGATGGTGTTTAGGCTTATACATCAGAGCTGGGTGAAGGTCCTTACGCTTATACATCGAAGCCGGGTGATGGTGTTTAGGCTTACACATCAAAGCTTGGTGATGGTCCTTACGCTTACACATCAAAGCGGGGTGATGGTCCTTACGCTTATACATCAGAGCTGGGTGATGGTCCTTACGCTTATACATCAAAGCCGGGTGATGGTCCTTACGCTTATACATTGAAGCCGGGTGATGGTCCTTACGCTTACACATCGAAGCCGGGTGATGGTCCTTACGCTTATACATTGAAGCTGGGTGATGGCCCTTACGCTTATACATTGAAGCCGGGTGATGGTCCTTACGCTTATACATCAAAGCCGGGTGATGGTATTTTCGCTCACACATCGAAGCCGGGTGATGGTCCTTACGCTTATACATTGAAGCTGGGTGATGGTCCTTACGCTTACACATCGAAGCCGGGTGATGGTCATTACGCTTACACATCGAAGCCGGGTGATGGTCCTTACGCTTACACATCGAAGCCGGGTGATGGTCCTTACGCTTATACATTGAAGCTGGGTGATGGCCCTTACGCTTATACATTGAAGCCGGGTGATGGTCCTTACGCTTATACATCAAAGCCGGGTGATGGTCCTTACGCTTATACATTGAAGCCGGGTGATGGCCCTTACGCTTACACATCGAAGCCGGGTGATGGTCCTTACGCTTACACATCGAAGCCGGGTGATGGTCCTTACGCTTATACATTGAAGCTGGGTGATGGCCCTTACGCTTATACATTGAAGCCGGGTGATGGTCCTTACGCTTATACATCAAAGCCGGGTGATGGTATTTTCGCTCACACATCGAAGCCGGGTGATGGTCCTTACGCTTATACATCAAAGCTGGGTGATGGTCCTTACGCTTACACATCGAAGCCGGGTGATGGTCATTACGCTCACACATCGAAGCCGGGTGATGGTTCTTAATTTGCACATTGAAGCCGGGTGATGGTCCTTACGCTTACACATTGAAGCCGGGTGATGGTTCTTAATTTGCACATTGAAGCCGGGTGATGGTCCTTACGCTTACACATTGAAGCCGGGTGATGGTGCTAAAATTTACTCTTTGTAGTTGGGTGGTGGTGCATTTATAACATATTTATACCTTGTTGCTCATTAAGCCCTAACAGTTACAACATATTTATATCTCTTGGTACATAGGCTGACACACAGCGTACATCACGCCATGTGCCCCGAGGGGTCGGTTGACAACGAATGTATCTTACCGACATTCATTCATACAGACCCAGAACACATGTCTGAAGTTTCACTGAGTCAGCAAAACTCGCTCCCCTCGTCTTGAGAAATCAACAACATTAATTACGTTTACTGACGCGGACGGCCGTTTTGACAGGTAGCAGACGACGCAAACGAACTGAGTTACTTCCCTTTACCCCATACAAACGTATAAACATCGGTTCATTTCAGCTCAACGATACTTATGCTTGTCAAGAATGTGGTCTGAGGTGTGTTACATTCGTTTTCTCAACGGGATACATGAGCGGGATACATCGGAAAAAACTGCCCGTTCCTTAACCAATCAGAACCTAGACGTGAGGTGAAATGGGGTTTAACGTCGCGTCCAAGATAATTGCACTTATATAGAGACGTGCATGTACGTGTGTGTGTTTGTGTTGCTGCGTGTACTAGTCCGGGCAGATGCCGATTTATAGTGCTAGCTCACTGAGATACCATGCCGCAGTTTAACATGAATACCCCACTCAGACACAGTATACTCACTCCGAGCCGACCAGTCCTTGTTTTTAGCCCCTTAATGCCGAGCGCCAGACAGGGTAACAACAAGTACCATCTTTCAACGTCTTTTGGTATGACGCGGTCGGGGATCGAACACCGGAACTTGCGCTCTGCGGGCGGACGCTCTATCACTAGACCAGGGAGGCGGTCATCAGAACCAAGAGATCACTTACGACACATATATTCAGTGTAGTACATGACGTCCATATACAATAACACATGACGCAATAACAGTTACTGGATAACCACCAACGCGTACAAACTACACCTTGTCAACATGGAACATCCAATATTTATGAAACCTACGAGTTTTACCTTTTCACGAACACTTCTTAAGAGACAAAAAGCGCTACGCTCCAAACGTCGCCAGGGTCCATGACCATAACATTCACATGTAACGTAAACAGCCTGCTGAATGAGCTATCATATTGTCATGAATAAATCTCTTGCAAACTATGTAAGCTGAGAGGTAAAATGAGGACTTTGAAGTAGGTTAGTTAATATTTTATCATAATATTTGAAAGAGCTTTTAGTGCAATTGTTTTGACATAATGCTCTCGGGTATTTTGAGTCTAAATATTAGTCTGCCTGGCGCTCGGCATTTAGGGTGTAAAGCAGGGACTTATTTGTAAGAAGACATTAGTTTGTGTCTGAGCTGGGTATTCATAAGCAGCATGGCATCTCAGTGACCTAGCAATATATACCGGCATTAGTCCGGACTAGTACAAGCAGGCACATATGTATATGCATGTCGCTATATAAGTGTTTGTTTGTTTTGTTGTTTAACGCCGCACTTAGCAATATTCAAGCTATATGGCGGCGGTCTGTAAATCAAGTCTGGAACAGAGAATCAAGTGATTGACCGCTATATAAGTGAAATAATCTTGAACGTTGACGTTGAACCCCATTTCACAATCTTGTAATTTCCACTGTCAACTAGTTGTCAGTGTTTAGAGTAAACATGTGAATATATCAAACAGGTCGACAGTTATTTGCTAATTCACTTACATTTCGTTGTGAGGTGAGGTGAGGTGAGGTGAAATTGGGTTTAACGTCGCGTCCAAGATTATTGCACTTATATAGCGACGTGCATGCACGTGTATGTGTGTGTGTGGCTGCTTGTACTAGTCCGGACTGATGCCGATTTATAGTGCTAGCTCACTGAGATACCATGCCGCAGTTTAACATGAATACCCCACTCAGACACAGTATACTGACTCCGAGCCGACCAGTCCTTGTTTTAGCCCCTTAATGCCGAGCGCCAGACAGGGTAACAACAAGTACAACCTTTTAACGTCTTTTTGTATGACGCGGTCGGGGATCGAACCCCGGACCTTCCGCTCTCCGGGCGGACGCTCTACCACTAGACCACGGAGGCGGTCACATTTCGTTGTGAGGGGTACCACCGGTGGAGTAGGATACACTCTCCTTTTCGTGAACACCTGGTATCATTCATAGTGATTCCTAAACACGTGTTTATGATAAAGTCGGTATCGCACACTGGACTCTGACCTCACCTATGCGTAAATAAAGCGAAATACAGAGAACCTCGTTAATACGGAAATCTCGCTAACCGGACGATTTTTTTTTATGTTTACATGTGCATATAATTATTCATTGCAATTACATTATTTGTTAATTTGAAAATAGGGTAGTTTCGACAATTTCACTGGAATCAGCAGCATTCTGTTTAACAGGGGTTCATGTTAATCTTGCAGTGACCGTAGTAGCATGGTTTAAGACAGTGAGTGAGTGTGTATGGTTTTACGCCGCTTTGAGTAATATTCCATTAATATCATAGGCTTAACACATTGTACCCATGTCAGGAATCGAACCTGGGTCTTCGGCGTGACGAGTGAACGCTTTAACCACTGGGTTACCCGACCGCACCTGGTTTGAGACAAGCGAGTTGAAAACGATCCACGCGAAGATCATTGTTACGCTCTTTCGGAAAACACAACATATTTGACACTCGTTTCCGTAAAACCTGTACAACACACGTTGTTATGGGATATCATCAGTGTCTCGCTCTGATGTATCAGAATGTAAGCATTTGCTTGGAACAACGATGACATTTAGCAATACTCTTTCCCGTGGGTGACATCCAATTAACTCACACATATGGTGAGCGTTACAGGTGTGAACAACATTATTGATAAATACAATGAGTGAAGGAAGGAATGTCAAAGCATATGTCGAAAACTGACATGAGAAAGGGGTTCAACAAATAATGAACAGAATTGACAGTTACTTGATGCATTTATAGCTCGAACGGTCTTGAACGGTCTTGAACAGTCTTGAACAATCTTGAACAGTCTTGAACAGTCTTGAATGGTCTTGAACAGTCTTGAACGGTCTTGAACGGTCTTGAACAGTCTTGAACGGTCTCGAACTTGTCCAATACAAAGTGTAGCCGTAGGTTCGAACCCAAGATTTGCCCAAACAATTCCCATATGTTTGAAGTAATTGATAAACGCCCATGACATTCATTAACTGTTACCCTTCTGCCATAACAACTAACTCCCTCACAAACGGAACGCCACATATCTCATAATTACTCCGAAAAACAGAGCCTATTTCAATTGTTTCTAGAGAATGCTTTTGTAAAACTTTTGCCAATGATATTGTAAAGCGCGTGTTTATGTCTTGTACGATCAATATGACATACTGGAGCGCGAGAGGAGTCAACACGAACATTCTGCATGCGATTCGTTAAAAATGTATTTAGCCAGCTGATAATCGCTATTCACATTTCTACTAGTGAGGTTTTGCATTACAACACTTCCGGGCAAAATAAAGTATACACTTGAAATTTGTTACTATGCTAAAAAATGTCGCCGAAACATTGTAAACTTAAGGTGCGAAACACAACTATGATACCCGTATCAAATACATCACCATTGGAGAACCATTTCACGTTTGTTTCATTTTCAGCCACCACCAAACTTGGATGTATACTTTCTTTTGCCCGGCAGTTTATATGTTAGATGTAACGTCCCTGGCTAAGTAGGAGGGTACTGCGACCTCGTCAACAGAAGGCACGTCCCTGGCTGTGTAGGAGGGTACTGCGACCTCGTCAACAGAAGGCACGTCCCTGGCTGTGTAGGAGGGTACTGCGACTTCGTCAACAGAAGGCACGTCCCTGGCTGTGTAGGAGGGTACTGCGACCTCGTCAACAGAAGGCACGTCCCTGGCTGTGTAGGAGGGTACTGCGACCTCGTCAACAGAAGGCACGTCCCTGACTGTGTAGGAGGGTACTGCGACCTCGTCAACAGAAGGCACGTCCCTGGCTGTGTAGGAGGGTACTGCGACCACGTCAACGGAAGGCACGTCCCTGGCTGTGTAGGAGGGTACTGCGACCTCGTCAACAGAAGGCACGTCCCTGGCTGTGTAGGAGGGTACTGCGACCTCGTCAACAGAAGGCACGTCCCTGGCCAAGTAGGAGGGTACTGCGACACTGTCAACAGAAGGCACGTCCCTGGCTAAGTAGGAGGGTACTGCGACCTCGTCAACAGAAGGCACGTCCCTGGCCAAGTAGGAGGGTACTGTGACCCTGTCAACAGAAGGCACGTCCCTGGCTAAGTAGGAGGGTACTGCGACCTCGTCAACAGAAGGCACGTCCCTGGCTAAGTAGGAGGGTACTGCGACCTCGTCAACAGAAGGCACGTCCCTGGCTAAGTAGGAGGGTACTGCGACCTCGTCAACAGAAGGCACGTCCCTGGCTAAGTAGGAGGGTACTGCGATCTTGTCAACAGAAGGCACGTCCCTGGCTGTGTATGAGGGTACTGCGACCCTGTCAACAGAAGGCACGTCCCTGGCTACGTAGGAGGGAACTGCGACCTCGTAAACAGAAGGCACGTCCCTGGCTACGTAGGAGGGAACTGCGACCTCATAAACAGAAGGCACGTCCCTGGCTAAGTAGGAGGGTACTGCGACCTCGTCAACAGAAGGCACGTCCCTGGCTGTGTAGGAGGGTACTGCGACCTCGTCAACAGAAGGCACGTCCCTGGCTAAGTAGGAGGGTACTGCGACCTCGTCAACAGAAGGCACGTCCCTGGCTGTGTAGGAGGGTACTGCGACCTCGTCAACAGAAGGCACGTCCCTGGCTGTGTAGGAGGGTACTGCGACCACGTCAACGGAAGGCACGTCCCTGGCTGTGTAGGAGGGTACTGCGACCTCGTCAACAGAAGGCACGTCCCTGGCCAAGTAGGAGGGTATTGCGACACTGTCAACAGAAGGCACGTCCCTGGCCAAGTAGGAGGGTACTGCGACCTCGTCAACAGAAGGCACGTCCCTGGCCAAGTAGGAGGGTACTGTGACCCTGTCAACAGAAGGCACGTCCCTGGCTAAGTAGGAGGGTACTGCGACCTCGTCAACAGAAGGCACGTCCCTGGCTAAGTAGGAGGGTACTGCGACCTCGTCAACAGAAGGCACGTCCCTGGCCAAGTAGGAGGGTATTGCGACACTGTCAACAGAAGGCACGTCCCTGGCCAAGTAGGAGGGTACTGCGACCTCGTCAACAGAAGGCACGTCCCTGGCCAAGTAGGAGGGTACTGTGACCCTGTCAACAGAAGGCACGTCCCTGGCTAAGTAGGAGGGTACTGCGACCTCGTCAACAGAAGGCACGTCCCTGGCTAAGTAGGAGGGTACTGCGACCTCGTCAACAGAAGGCACGTCCCTGGCTAAGTAGGAGGGTACTGCGACCTCGTCAACAGAAGGCATGTCCCTGGCTAAGTAGGAGGGTACTGAGATCTTGTCAACAAAAGGCACGTCCCTGGCTGTGTATGAGGGTACTGCGACCCTGTCAACAGAAGGCACGTCCCTGGCTACGTAGCAGGGAACTGCGACCTCGTCAACAGAAGGCACGTCCCTGGCTACGTAGGAGGGAACTGCGACCTCGTCAACAGAAGGCACGTCCCTGGCTACGTAGGAGGGAACTGCGACCTCGTAAACAGAAGGCAAGTCCCTGGCTGTGTATGAGGGTACTGCGACCCTGTCAACAGAAGGCACGTCCCTGGCTAAGTAGGAGGGTACTGCGACCCTGTCAACAGAAGGCACGCCCCTTGCTACGTAGCAGAATAGTGCAACCTCGTCAACAGAAGGCACGTCCCTGGCTGTGTATGAGGGTACTGCGACCCTGTCAACAGAAGGAAAGTCCCTGGCAACGTAGGAGGGTAGTGCGACCCTGTCAACAGAAGGCACGTCCCTGGCTACGTAGGAGGGTACTACGACCCTGTCAACAGAAGGCAAGTCCCTGGCGACGTAGGAGGGAACTATACGACCCTGTCAACAGAAGGCACGTCCCTGGCTGTGTAGGGGGGTACTGCGACCCCGTCAACAGAAGGCACGTCCCTGGCTGTGTAGGAGGGAACTGCGACCCTGTCAACAGAAGGCACGTCCCTGGCTACGTAGGAGGGAACTGCGACCTCGTAAACAGAAGTCACGACTCTGGCCGCGTGGCAAGTTACTGCGACTTATTGTGCACAGTTGGGCAGATCCGAGGAAGCTCCACATCAGCCCTATTAGGAATATATTTGTACATTGTAGATGTATACCCCGCAGTTGGGCAGATACAAGGAATATTCCTATCAGGCATAAGATTATGACAACATAGTTGCATATCACATAGTTTAGGTTAATTATAACGTAGATGCAATCAACAAAACGTACAACTTTTTGGATAACAATTTCTTGTTTATTTCATTAAGCGATAAGATTATTACCACGTTATCAAGCTGGGGTGAATACAACCAAGTAATGTGAGGTGTATTCACATGATAAACAACCACGGGTAATGGATAACAAGGAGCACGCGGATAACAGGACGACTCCAGATGTGAAGTAAGAATACCAACAAGCACACGGGTACTGAAGCCGGACATACAGTGAGGAATAAGAGGTTGATCAAGCCGATTGGACACTAATTAAAGCAGTTGAAGACGCTGAGTGGATACTTATAAAAAGTGTCTATTGTTTGAGTACATCTCCAAAGGCAGAAGAGATGTACATTGTAATTCCCTTAAGCTTGCTCTCTGTTGATCAAAGATTTGTGACGGCGGATTTCTATGGCTAAGTTTTGATGTTTGATCAAAAGTGAGTGAGTGAGTGAGTGAGTGAGTATGGTTTTACGCCGCTTTTAGCAATATCCCAGCAATATCACGGCGAGGAACATCAGAAATGGGCTTCACACATTGTACCCATGTCGGGAATCGAACCCGGGTCTTCGGCGTGACGAGCGAACGCTTTGATAACCACTAGGTTACCCGACGCCCCTGTTTGGGAGAGAGGATTTGGAACTTGTCAAACTGAATTTGAATGGCTGGGGAACTTTGGCTGATGGTCTGAGAGGGCTGATTTGCTGTCGGCTTTGTCTGTTGAAGTTCTACGTTCTTTGAAGCGGGTATCTATTTGGCGGGAGGTTTCACCAATGTACGACGAGTCGCCACAGTCACATCTTATGGTGAGTGAGTATGGTTTTACGCCGCTTTTAGCACTATTCCAACAATATCACGAAGGGGAACACCTGAAATGGGCTTCATTGTTATCTTATAGATTATTCTTTTTTTCTTTTCATTTTTTGGAGGGGGGTGGGGGGTGGGGGTGGGGTGCTTGTTGGAGGGAGGGATACGGACATTAGCTTGGAACTTAGTTTGGTATGGGGGGGTGAGGGAATCGAATTACCTATCTTCCGCTCTCCGGGGAGACGCTCGGAGGCCATCACCACAATTAGGGAAACGGGTTAGAATGGGTCATCGAATGTTGGAGGAGACTTAGTGGACCGGGTGGTCAGCCAAATTGCATAGATCGATGCTCATGATGTCAATCACTTGGTTGTATGCCCCAGACACGATTGTTTACAGATCGCCGCCATATAGCCGGGCAATTGCCCAGTGCCACGTTAAATAACACACACACACACGCACGCAAGCACGCACACACTGACTGTACATTAGGCTGAAGTCTCCTGCATGTGTATAAAACGCACCCCGATCCGTCCTGTTTTCCACCCGGATCTAGTCAGTACAATTACCCCTGGGTGTAAGAAGACCCCCGCCCACGCTACCTGGATAGGGCTGCATTTTATTTGTCTGAAAAACAAGGGATTCATAAAATCGTTTTCACGTTGTCATGGTAACCCCTGACGTAATCTGAACCCATAGCGTGTTAACTAGTTTCATCAAAACCAGAGATTAAAACATAACCAAAAGTTTAAACTTATGCAAGTAACAAATACTGTTATCACGGCAAATAAATATCAAATAGGTCAAATATAATATTACAATACAGCTTAACTTCATGAATATAGGTGAAGTACAAACGAAAACACACTTTTATTTCGCTTTGAATTTTCTGAAATTTGAATTTTTGAACACCGTTGATTTTAAAACGAAATCTGTAAACCAAGTGTAATAAAAAGAATTAAAGGCCTAAATGATTTGGGAAAAATATTTGAGCAAGATAATAACTTGTAAAACAGAACACGGTTATAAACATATATGTATATACATATATATTTATATACATATATATTTTACATACTAACAGAGCGGTTGAGGTACTCATTTGAGTTTTATTGTGAAAAAAAACCACTATTATAACTGCATAATCATCCACTCCACAAAAATGAGTTAAAGCAACGATCAACTGAGCATGAGTGTATTTTACGAACGCTTCTAGCTAAGATTGACTTTGCACAATGTGGACAGAGCTCGTCTTCAGATGAGCTGTGAGGCCTTCAAGCAGGCAGTATTCAGGTAGTTAACGGATAAGGCAACTTTAGACGAGCCCAACTTTGTACATTCCGACCACATCCTTAACCTCATCACATGACAAGATGATATTGATTGCTCTCATAGGAATATACTTCGGGGATTTCACCATCTTCAGCAGCATGTCTGTGGACCACGTCTTCCCAGCGCCGATTTTCCTATACAGAAGCAAAGATCGACATAAATTCATTATCTCTAGGTTCATGCTCATGTGTATTTTATTACTTTACTATAACTGAATAAATAAAGTTCATAAATGATCTGTGAAATTAGAGAGAGACCTTAATTACAGTTTTAAATAACCGCTAGTATATTGTTAAGGGCGTAACATATATAATTGTCATTCAAGAACATATTCCCAACAGCTTCTCATTTCATTTTGTATTCAGTGTCACCTACAGAGGATGCAATTTAGTCCTACGACTGATTTTGCAACAAAATTATCACTTCCCTTTATCTTACCCTAGAGTTTGTTATGAACACTGAACCTATAGTTAGTTGTGAACACTAAACCTATAGTTAGTTGTGAACACTGAACTTACCCTAGAGTTTGTTGTGAACACTGAACCTAGAGTTGGCTGTGAACACTGAACTTACCCTAGAGTTTGTTATGAACACTAAACCTATAGTTAGTTGTGAACACTGAACTTACCCTAGAGTTTGTTGTGAACACTGAACCTAGAGTTGGCTGTGAACACTGAACTTACCCTAGAGCTAGATATGAACACTGCACTTACCCTGGAGTTAGTTGTGAACACTGAACTTACCCTAGAGTTGGTTGTGAACACTTACCCCAGATTTTGTTATGAACACCGAACATATAGTTAGTCGTGAACACTGAAACTAGAGTTGGCTGTGAACACTGAACTTACCCTAGAGCTAGATATGAACACTGCACTTACCCTAGAGTTGGTTGTGAACACTTACCCTAGAGTTTGTTATGAACACCGAACCTATAGTTAGTTGTGAACACTGAACTTACCCTAGAGCTAGATATGAACACTGCACTTACCCTAGAGTTGTGAACACTTACTCAAGAGTTAGTGGTGAACACTGAACCTATAGTTAGTTGTGAACACTGAACTTACTCTAGAGTTAGTTGTGAACACTGAACTTACCCTAGAGTTGGTTGTGAACACTTACTCTTGAGTTGGTTGTGAACACTTACCCTAGAGTTTGTTATGAACACCGAACATATAGTTAGTCGTGAACACTGAACCTAGAGTTGGCTGTGAACACTGAACTTACCCTAGAGCTAGATATGAACACTGCACTTACCCTAGAGTTGTGAACACTTACTCAAGAGTTAGTGGTAAACACTGAACCTATAGTTAGTTGTGAATACTGAACTTACCCTAGAGTTAGCTGTGAACACTGTCTTTACGCAAGAGTTAGTGGTGAACACTGAATCTAGAGTTGGTTGTGAACACTGAACATACCCTAGAAGTAGTTGTTAACACAGAACTTACCCTAGAGTTAGTTGTGAACACAGAACTTACCCTAGAGTTAGTTGTGAACACAGAACTTACCCTAGAGTTAGTTGTGAACACAGAACTTACCCTAGAGTTAGTTGTGAACACTGAACTTACCCTAGAGTTAGTTGTGAACACAGAACTTACCCTAGAGTTAGTTGTGAACACTGAACTTACCCTAGAGTTAGTTGTGAACACAGAACTTACCCTAGAGTTAGTTGTGAACACTGAACTTACCCAAGAATTAGTTGTGAAAACTGTGCTTGCCCCAGAGTTGAACTTACCTTGCAGCTATTGTGAATACTGATCTTACCATATAGCGAGTTGTAAAGACAATGCGTACTCTACAGCTAATAGTGAATACCGAATTTACTCTAAATAACGTAGTTGTGAATATTGAGCTTACCCTACAACTAGTTGTGAAGACAACGCTTACTCTACAGCTAATAGTGAATACCGAATTTTCTTTAATAACGTAGTTGTGAATACTGAGCTTACCCTATAGTCATCTCCTGCTGGCTCTCGTCCACACACTTCATGTTGCCCTCGACGCCCAGCTTGCAGTTTGTCAACGGTTTCCGCAGAGTGTTGTTAAAGGATACCTTCACAGTGACCTGGCCCTCTTTCTTACACTTCTCGGGACCCTGGAAGCATTGTATGACATTGTAGGGAAGAATCATTTGTATATTAAGTAACTGTAATTGACCTTTTTCACACTTCGCTACTTCCGGTTTGAAAGCGAGGCTTGGAGAGCAGAAGGTGAAGGCTGGATAGCACATGAAACACATGGAGATGTCAACAAGGCATGCAATCGGGACAAACTGTGACAATTTAACCATCCCGGTACATTTATCGTAAGTATTGAACATTATTCTTATTAACAAACTATTCTACTGTTATCTGGTCT
Source organism: Haliotis rufescens (assembly GCF_023055435.1). NCBI lineage: Eukaryota > Metazoa > Mollusca > Gastropoda > Lepetellida > Haliotidae > Haliotis > Haliotis rufescens. The sequence goes on from NW_025963857.1 coordinate 13,599,339, forward strand.
CCTTATCGATATAAATTTGAGTCTGGCCGTTCTGTTGTGATTTCAATTTAAAATATCCATGACCACCTGGTAACTCCCAGTGCAGTTTATGGTAGCTGAACAGACTTAATACAAATTCTACTGAAATCTTGTAAAAAATAATTCATTGTTTACACACCATTAAGCCAAACTATTTATTGTGAGTTTAAATAACTTTGCGGGTTGTATTTAAAGTCGAAATATTGACCTTTTGACCATATCTAGATATATGTCAGAAACTAACTAAATTGATATGTTGATATAATGTATCAAATTGTAACCTACTGAGAATTTACAATCGTAACAAATCAGAAGTTTGCATCAGTTGTGTATTTGATGTAAATTGTAATGGACTCAAATGCATTCCAATAAAATATTAGACCTCTAGATCTACTTGTGCTGTTGGGATTGTGAACAGTTGTTATTTTGATTGTCAATGTTGACAGATTAGATAGCATGAGGTGTAATATTTCAACTGAATTATTACATAAAGGGTGTGTAAATATTTAAAGTAAAGTACAGTTTGATCTGCAATTTTGGTAACAATTAATATTTCTACCAAAATGATATTTACATTACTGTACCAATTTAATCATGTCATGAAATGATCAAAAACCCAACTAATAATGTCCAGTAAATGTTCAATCTACATGTGATCTTTATATAATTTACAGAAACAGATAACTCTTTAACAGTTTGTATTCAAATATTTCAAATGCATAAATTGATATTGACATTACTAAAAACTTAAAGTATAAAAAGAATTATTTTTAATTCCCATGCGTATTGCAATCATAACTCATTTATTCCCTTTGTTTAATTGTGAAACCCATCTGGTTTTATGTCCACAAACATGTTTTGAAACTTTTAAAACAAAAAGATATTTTTGGGTGCAAGCAATTGCCATGTATTATTGATTATTAATCATATCAATTTATATATAAGAATATAGTTGTGCTTACTGTGTCATTTTGCAATAATTATATTGTTATGATGTAATATTTTACTAAAGTTAACAATCTTTAGAACTTTAGTTTATTTCAATCAAGTCAAGTGGTGTGATCATTTTGATATTTTTTTATAATTCAATCAAAACGAGAAAAATAAAAAAATATAAATACATAGAAGAAATTTGTTTTCCTTGTCAAATTACGATGATAGCATGAATTTATCTCATGCTCCTTGTATAGCATGCTCCTTGTGAAAATTCATTCCATTTCTTCTTCGAATGTACCTTATATGATGATTTTAGGGAGACATTACTGACAGCTATCGATAATCTTGGAGGACAAAATACTGAGAAGGTGAATATGCATTGTTTATAAAAAATGTTATTGAAGTAGGAATATTATTACAATATAATAGAATTATTCATTTCAGGCCAGCGAGTCAACACAATGAAGTACTAGTATCCCGTGACGGATGTCTGGAGGAGCTTTCTGCAGACAGTAACACAATGGTTACAATGTGCGTCCTGTCAAAGGACGAGGAAGTGAAAAGCCATATTCATTCAATCAACAAATGTGGTTCCTGTCACATTTCTCTTAAATAGGACGAGGAACTGAAAATCCTTATTCACTCACAAATCAAAATGGCCAATATTTATCAGACACTTAAAAAGCACATTGTACCATTTGTTTACAAGCAAGAAAATTATTTTCTCCTGGAATTTAATTAGGTGCTTTTGACTGACAAAGACACCCAGTCCATGTTAAGTTTTGAAAACTTATATTGTGAGAAATAAAGATATGAAAATTTTGGTTTGTTTTTCTTTGTAAAATATGAGAAATCCAGATTGTTCCATCAACATAATTTGTACCGATACATATATTTTATCTTGGCTTGATTACCAATTGAAGTTGATTCCTTTTTATCTTTTGTTATTTTATCTGTACTCATATCTGATCAAGACATTTTCAAACTATTCAGGATAAATGTATTAGTAGCTTCCTTTTGATATACAATTACCTTTCATCATACAGGATTAGGTGAGGGTGTTCAAGAAGTTGGTAGTTGTATCAATTCTTATATTTCTTCAATTTCATGCATTATTTATATTTATCAATTTTTAGTTTCCTTTTAACTTATTTTAAACAGTTCACACATTATTACTTTTGTAGTGCACGGTGCAATCTCAATCGGCAATAATCAGTTAAGTAAGTGATGTTTGAAGAACAAGTAAAGTATCATCTGTCATTGTACACACTGAATAGGGTTATCGCCCCTTCTGAATATTTATTTTGACACACGAATTATTTTCATAATTAACATTGTAATATGTTAAAATGAAAATCATAGCAGAAAAAGTGTCTTTTGTCAACTGGACTCATGGCAAAACGATAGTGCGTTGTGCAGCAAACACCACTATGAAACGTGAAATAAACATGATCTCAATCTTGATCTAGAGTTTGCCAAGCCACGCATTGACTGAGCAATTTTGCAAAAGTACACTGACGTGTTTCATGTTATGCGGTTTATTTACTATAGAAAACTTCTGTCATTGAATGTACTGTCACATTGTACCTATATGCCGACGAGGTTATGATAAAACAATCTATTTCTGAAATACGTATCTCGAAATGCACCTTTCGATTCACTTCCGGGATCCTGACAGCAAAATGCTAATTCCAGTGTATAACAGGCATATTTTAGTTGGACCTCATGATTTAATGTGAAATATCTTCTGTATTATATTTTTGTTTGTTTGAAATGTCCATCAGTGAAATGCACAACATGCTGTCTATTCCCTATGAGCTGATGCGACTCTCACTGCATGGAGCTATGCTCTCCAAGCCTCGTTTTCGATCCAAGATGGCGAAAGTGTGAAAAAGGTCAATAGGTATCTCCTTAAGGAAGAAGCCATTGATGGGCTGATGTACGGTAATAATCATCACTTGGACATGACATGTGGTACAGAGATCTATTACGGGGACATGAGACGTGGTACAACGATCATCACAGGGACATGAGACGTGGTACGGGCATTATCACGGGGGGACATGGGACGTGGTACACAGATAATCAAGGGGTCATGAGCCGTGGTACTGAGATCATCACGGGACATGACACGTGGTACTGAGATCCATCACGGGGACATGACACGTGGTACAGGGATCATTACGGGGACATGAGACGTGGTACGGGGATCATCACGGGGGGACATGGGACGTGGTACAGAGATCATCAAGGGGACATGAGACGTGGTACGGGCATCACCACGGGGACATGAGACGTGGTACAGAGATCATCAAGGGGACATGAGACGCGGTACGGGCATCACCACGGGGACATGGGACGTAGTACTGGGATCATCACGGGGACATGAGACGTGGTACATAGATCATCAAGGGGACATGAGACGTGGTACGGTGATCATCACGGGGACATGACACGTGGTACAGGGATCATCACGGGGACAAGACACGTGGTACGGTGATCATCACGGGGACATGAGACGTGGTACAGGGATCATCACGGGGACATGAGACGTGGTACGGTGAGCATCACGGGGACATGAGACGTGGTACAGGGATCATCACGGGGACATGAGACGTGGTACGGTGAGCATCACGGGGACATGAGACGTGGTACAGGGATCATCACGGGGACATGGGACGTGGTACAGAGATCATCACGGGGACATGAGACGTGGTACAGAGATCATCACGGGGACATGAGACGTAGTACCGAGATCATCACGGGGACACGAGACGTGGTACGGTGATCATCACGGTGACATGAGACGTAGTACGGAGGTCATCACGGGGACATGAGACGTGGTACAGGGATCATCACGGGGACATGATACGTGGTACGGAGATCATGACGGGGACATGAGACGTAGTACGGAGATCATCAAGGGGACATGAGACGTGGTACAACGATCATCACGGGGACATGGGACGTAGTACTGGAATCATCACGGGGACATGAGACGTGGTACAGAGATCATCACGGGGACATGAGACGTGGTACAGAGATCATCACGGGGACATGATAGGTGGTACAGAGATCATCAAGGGGGCATGGCACGAGATCATCATGGCTTAAGACACCACAATGCACCCTACACTGATCCGCTGATCGTGGATGCATCTGGGAGATTAAGGGTGTCTCAGCTAGTTGTCTTAATAAAACAAGACTACGAGTTTCTTAATTTGGACTTTATCTATTACAGTATCATTTCTTTACCGTTATCTTCAGTGGCGGATTGCGCACATAAACCCTTCTTGATGTTTTCAGACTGTTTCCGGATTCCTTGACGGTCGCCACGGCCTTGCACACATAAGTGGACCCTCTTTTAGGCTTATCAAGGTCTAACATGGTATCAACCTTTACCTTGATCACCTTCACTGTAATATTTATAGCAATAACAATAACAATTATAATTATAATAACAACAATGATAATACTACTACTACTACTGATGATGATGATGATGATGATGATGATGATGATGATGATAAGGCCTTGGTGATGTACGCCTCTCCGTGGTGGTCCATGATAGGGAGGATTTATTCCCCTGAACTAAACGTACATCACCCAGTTAGGGCTAACCCCCAAACCTGGTTAACTATTGTGTTACAGATCAGTTTGAAGAAAGTCATCATTCAACTCAACAGCCCAGTCAGCCTCCCTCCGGTACACAAACCAACCAAACTGCAGATGGGACTTGCCCCAGGGAAGGCACAGAACCCATCCAAAATTATCTTGGACGCAACAACTCAAGTCCACAATTCTTGAGTGTGCGAAAGCAACAGGATGGCCAGAAACATCACGAATAAATGGCAAATTACGGAAGCAGCATTGGGATAAAGCCATGACAATGTATCCATACCTGACAGAGCCGAATATTCGCGACCACCTATGGCGACTGAAGTTGTATATTTGCCGTGAGCGTGGTGAGCTAACTGTCAACACTCGTCAGGCGACTTTGCATGAACCCTCGGTTCCAATAGTAGAAGGCCGGTAATTACAAATGGACGTGCGCACTGTTCTCCCTAAATTAACTGATGCAGTTGTCACTTATGACCCACTCATGGGGTCACAAAATGAAATCCTTTGATGTTGGCCTCGAAGATTTTGAGTTTTCCCCCTCTTCCGAACTTTCTTCTGTCGATGATCTTTCTGATGATCCCTTGTATATTTTGTTCACGTCATTATATAATCAAATCTGTGATTCACCGATTGAGAAACGGAGGCCAATATAACAATTCAGCCAATCATTTCCACAGAATCAACTTTTTAAATTAAATGACATTATTTCTGTCACTTTCAATGCGGACTGTTCTTTGCTGCTCGAACACTGGAAGAACTCCATACAGTTTCCAAAGACAATGAACCATAAAAGGCTAATAAACAAAAACATCAAAAGAAAAACCGATTCCAGATAAAACTAAATGAAACAAGGAAAGATCTATCCTGGATAGAACTTTGTTTGAAATTACGTTCCTCAGGGGAATCAATTTGGAAAAGGATAACAACAAAATACAAGACAACAAAAGTGACAATTCTATATCAAGTTATTGATTCTCTGAAGACAAAGTTAAAGGTTTGGACAGAAAGAAAAAGAAAGTGGGACAAGAAAATTAATTTCATTAAACAAAATAAACTGTTTAAATCTAATGAAAAACAATTTTACAGGCAATTACACGCAACCGATGGCGGTGAAGAGAAAAGACCCACCAAGGAGTCCAAGGACACGGCAACTGCAACCTCGAGGAACCATGGGAAGCAGATTACATGGATAATGTACATCACTAAATAAAGTCACCATTGTTGTGTTTCATTACACCTCATTGCCTGAAAAGGGTAACTGAAAAGTCCAAATCTAATACAGCGCCAGGGCCTGAATGTATTCGAAACCGGTTTTGGAAATCGTTTCCTTGTGTCCAAACAGCATTACTTCACCGTTTAAATTTTCTTGTGGATACAGGGGATGTTCCGCCTTGGTTGTGCAAAGGCCGAACAATACTTCTCCTTCATTAAGGTGACTTGATTGATCCCCAAAACTTCCGCCCTTTTACTTGTCTAAATACACAGGAAAAAATATTCACAGGGTGTCTCACAGATCTTGTGTATTGCTGGGTTCAGCGTTATACAACAAACAAACAAGACTTTGTGTTATCATTCTGCGCTTCCAATGACATTATTTACATGGAGCAGAAAGGAGCAAGAAAGGGATGCTGGTGTTGCTAGTTCAGAAAAGGATCCTTGAAGAGGGTAAAACTTATCAACTCTCAATGTGTTTGATCGACAACAGAAAAACGTATGATTCTGTACCTCACAAATGGATTTTGAAGTCACTAGAATGCATTGACCACCTTGAGCGACCACTCAAGTCTTCAATGACTTGCTGGTCAACTCAACTTGAGATGTATTTGCAGGGGCAGGTGGTGACTTCGAACCCATTTCAATTAGAAGGGGGATTCTTCAGGGCAATTATATAAGTAATTTGCTTTTCTGTTTGTCACTAAATCCTTTAAGCTTTTGGCTCCGCAAAGAGGAAGGTTATCATCCTGGACCTCCTAAGCACAGATCCTCAACACCCCTTACTCACCTCCTTTCCATGGATGACCTTGACCTTATTGCCAATGCCAATTGTCTTCGCGGTGCTTGTGGTTTTGACAAAGAGGTCACATCAGACATATCCAGGTCAACAATCTTGTCCTTTTTGAAAAATCCAATGTAACTATTTATATTATTGAATTTTGTGTCCCGTTTGACACTAATGAGATTGACACGCGGACCACGCTTTCGAAATGTCACGCTTGCATCCCAAGTACCAAGTTGTCCGATTCCCCAATGTTCTTGGTGACTTAGGTTTGGTACCTCCCAATCTGTTGACTGACATTGGGAGAGTACCGGGGTTTGCTACCACCATCCCTTCTGAAATCTGGGTTATGCAGAAGGCTGCAGTTTTGGGGAGTCTTCACATTCTCCAAAATGTTCTGGGTGGGTTTGACTAGGCATTGCTTCCTGGGAGAAGTCCCATTCGCTGTCTGGGCTGCGTGTAGAGGGGGCAAAGGCCCTGAGCTAATGATGAGCCTTACAAGCCTGACTGTGTCAGGATCACCCTAACCCTTTTTGCTGCATTTTTTAAATTTTAATCTGTAGATAATAATAAAAAATAACGATAATATTGTACACTCAGCTTCTAAAGTGTCTGCATCCACTACCCAATTCACCATTGTATTCACAAACTACTTAAAAACGTTTCAGGGAACAGCGGCGCTCAGTACCTGAACTCAGCAGGCCTTCGAAGTATGTTCATGTTTGATACACAACTTTGCAAAAGCTCACTGGTGCCACTTTGTTAGTATATTTTATTTTTTTAAATCGTGTTTTTGTGTATTTGTCTCGTTATTTCAATTATTTATTTATTTTCGAAATTCGCATATTTTCTCGTTATTTCGAATAATCAAAACACTTAATTTAAATATCGGAGTTTGGGGAAAATTCTTTATTTTTTTCATAATTTCCATTATTTTCATGTTATTTCAATTATTTATTTATTTGGAAATTCGAATTGTTTTTTTTATTAATCATATTTACAAATTCGATATTTCATTTTTTTGCTGTATTTCGATTATTTTGTTGAAATGTAAATTATTTTTGTATCTTCGAAACAAAATCTCTTTTTTCTTTCATAACTTTGATTATTTTTCTCGATATACACTAATAAGAAATACGAGAAAATAATCGCAATTAAAATAATCGAAATTCGATTTTATACCAAAGAGGCACCATTTAAGCTTTCGTATAACTTAAATAAACTGCACTAAACATCAAGGTAATAGTCCTTACCATCTCCCACGTTCATGACGAGGTCGGCAATCTTCTTCTCAGCTACAGTCGCCAACGTTTTGCCGGTGTAGTCAGTATTAGTTGCCTTCAGGGAGATGGTGACTGTGCGAGCCAAGTCGCCGGTGTTCCTCACAGTCGACTTAAAGTCAAACTCGGAACCCAAGTACACCCCGTCTATCTCTTCAAGTGTTAGTTCAACAGCCTATAAAAATCAACGGAATCACATAATTCTTATTATATTCTGAAACATTCGTAAATATTTGGGGTTCCCCTCCATCCTTACCTCTACTGGTGGTGTTCCCCTTCATCCTTACCTCTACTGGTGGTGTTCCCCTTCATCCTTACCTCTACTGGTGGTGTTCCCCTCCATCCTTACCCTTACTGGTGGTGTTCCCTTCCATCCTTACCCCTACTGGTGGTGTTCCCCTCCATCCTTACCTCCTGGCGGTGTTCCCCTCCATCATTACCTCTACTGGCGGTGTTCCCCTCCATCCTTACCTCTACTGGTGGTGTTCCCGCCCATCCTTACCTCCACTGGTGTTGGCTCCTCCCCTTCTTCTCCATCAAAGTTGGCCAACCTAAACGTCCGCTCCGCCCGTCGGAACGCGGCACGCTCTTCTTTGGAACCTGGAATTAGTTCCATAGCAAGATATCTCTCAGTTCAACCTATAGCTGATAACTGCATACTTGTACTCTCTCTTAGGATATTTGTACTACCTCTTATTATAGTTGTACTCACTCTTAGTATACGTAAATTAACTCTTAGTACAGTGGTACTCAATCTTAGTATACTTGTACTAACTCTTAGTATAGTTTTACTCAGTCTTAGTATACTTGTACTAACTCTTAGTGGGGACACATGGGGCCCAGTCGTCTAAGGCGCCGTGATTCGCTGTGCGTCCCTTGGGCACGCCAGAAACCTATGACCCCGGATTATGTTTCTAAGTTTGTCAGCACCATACCCGTGCTCGTGGGTTTCACCGAAATGGTAAACGTCTAGGACCTGCATCACTTCGGGCGTTCCTCCCACATTAAGCTGACACGCGGTGATATAACTGGAATACTGTCAAAAGTGGCGTTAATCCCAACTCACTTACTCACTCACTCAATAACTCTTAGTATACTTGTACTGACTCTAAGGATACTTGTAACCGCTTTTAGGAAACCTGTATCAACTGTTGTCCGCATCAGTTTTCTCTGTATATAATGTTTATAGCGTCATACTACTATTCCTACCCATCTTCCTATATAACAATGTTGTATATCGATATTTATATGCTGACACTTTACAGTTATACATCTATATCGATCAAAGTCTGACGTACCTTCCTCATACTTGTACTCTCTCGTGATGTCAAGTCTTTCTGTGTCGTCTTCGTCCTTCTTGTACGGCTCGCCGGTCGGCGCATGGGTACTGATGCACTTGCCAATACTGGAAGGTATCGTGTTAGGTGATATAACCTCATTGGTACTGATATATTTGCCAACACTGGAAGGTATCGTGTTACGTGATATAGCCTCATTGGTACTGATATATTTGCCAACACTGGAAGGTATCTTGTTACGTGATATAGCCTCATTGGTACTGATATACTTGCCAACACTGGAAGGTATCGTGTTAGGTGATATAGCCTCATTGGTACTGATATACTTGCCAACACTAGAAGGTATCGTGTTAGGTGATATAGCCTCATTGGTACTGATATACTTGCCAACACTGGAAGGTATCGTGTTAGGTGATATAGCCTCATTGGTACTGATATACTTGCCAACACTGGAAGGTGTCGTGTTAGGTGATATAGCCTCATTGGTACTGATATACTTGCCAACACTGGAAGGTATCGTGTTAGGTGATATAGCCTCATTGGTACTGATATACTTGCCAACACTGGAAGGTGTCGTGTTAGGTGATATGGCATCATTGGTACTGATATACTTGCCAACACTGGAAGGTATCGTGTTAGGTGATATGGCATCATTGGTACTGATATACTTGCCAACACTGGAAGGTATCGTGTTAGGTGATATAGCCTCATTGGTACTGATATGCTTGCCAACGCTGGAAGGTATCGTGCTAGGTGATATAGCCTCATTGGTACTAATATACTTGCCAACAATTGAGTGAGGGAGTGAGTTAGTGAGTGAGTGAGTTGGGTTAAACGCCGCTTGTCAGCTTAATGTGGAAGGAACGTCAGAAGTGATGCAGGTTTCAGACGTTTACCACTTTGGTGAAACCCACGAGCACGAGTATGGTGCTGATAAACCTAGAAACATAACCTGAGCAACCCGGGATTCGGAACCGTCAATCCTGTTTTAGCGTGCCCAAGGGGACGCAACTCTGCACAGCGAATTGCAGCGCTCTGGACGACTGGGCCACCCCTGTCCCTCCCCGCCAACACTGAAAGGTATCATGTTACATGCTATAGCCTAAAGGGTATTGATATCCAAGCCCAAACTGAAAGGTATCATGTTACATGCTATAGCCTAAAGAGTATTGATATCCAAGCCCAAATTGAAAGGTATTATGTTACATGCTATAGCCTAAAGGGATTTGATATCCAAGCCCAAACTGGAAGGTATCATGTTACATGCTATAGCCTAAAGGGTATTGATATCCAAGCCCAAATTGAAAGGTATTATGTTACATGCTATAGCCTTAAGGGATTTGATATCCAAGCCCAAACTGGAAGGTATCATGTTACATGCTATAGCCTAAAGGGTATTGATACCCAAGCCCAAACTGAAAGGTATCATGTTACATGCTATAGCCTAAAGGGTATTTATACCTAAGCCCAAACTGAAAGGTATCATGTTACATGCTATAGCCTAAAGGGTATTAATATCCTAGCCCAAACTGAAAGGTATCATGTTACATGCTATAGCCTAAAGAGTATTGATACCCAAGCCCAAACTGAAAGGTATTATGTTACATGCTATAGCCTAAAGGGTATTGATATCCTAGCCCAAACTGAAAGGTATCATGTTACATACTATAGCCTAAAAAGTATTGATATCCAAGCCCAAACTGGAAGGTATCATGTTACATGCTATAGCCTAAAGAGTATTGATACCCAAGCCCAAACTGGAAGGTATCATGTTACATGCTATAGCCTAAAGGATATTGATATCCAAGCCCAAACTGAAAGGTATCATGTTACATGCTATAGCCTAAAGGGTATTGATACCCAATCCCAAACTGAAAGGTATCATGTTACATGCTATAGCCTAAAGGGTATTAATATCCTAGCCCAAACTGAAAGGTATCATGTTACATGCTATAGCCTAAAGGGTATTGATATCCAAGCCCAAACTGGAAGGTATCATGTTACATGCTATAGCCTAAAGGGTATTGATATCCAAGCCCAAACTGAAAGGTATCATGTTACATGCTATAGCCTAAAGGGTATTGATATCCAAGCCCAAACTGGAAGGTATCATGGTAGAGCCTAAAGGGTATTGATACACTTGCCATAACTGGAAGGTATCATGTTACATGGTATAGCCCAACGAGTATTTATACACTTGCCATCGCTGGAAGGTAATATGTTACATGGTATAGCCTAAAGGGAATTGATACAGTTGCCATCACTGGAAGGTAATATGTTACATAGTATAGCCAATAGGGTATTGATATACTTGCCATCACTGGAAGGTAATACGTTACATGGTATAGCATAAATAGTAGTGATACACTTGCCATCACTGAAAGATACCATGTTACATGGTATAGCCTAAAGTTTACTGATACACTTGCCATCATTGGAATGTAATATGCTACATGGTATAACCTTACGGGAATCGATACACTTGCCATCACTGGAAGGTAATATGTTACATGGTATAGCCTATAGGGTATTGATAAACTTGCCGTCACCGGAAGGTAATATGTTACATGGTATATCCTGAAGGGTATTGATACACATGCCATCACTGGAAGGTAATATTGATATCAAAGACCAAACTGGAAGGTGTCATGCTACATGGTATGGCCTAAAGGGTATTGATACCCAAGCCCAAACTGAAAGGTATCATGTAACATGGTATAGCCTAACGGGTATTTATACCTAAGCCAAAACTGAAAGGTATCATGTTACATGGTATAGCCATTAAAGGGTATTGAAACACTTGCCGCAGTATTCATTAATTATCCCGTTATAACACACCATGCCTCCATCTGCGAGCCACATTAATCTGAAGATGACCCAGGTCAAGACCCTATTTTACGTACGCGTTTCTGTCCCTGGACAGTTGTATGAAGATTTTTTTCTTCGGGTCCACCAGCCACTCAACTTTGTCCCCGTTCACCTCGGCGAAGACGAATGCGGTGTCGAGACCGACATTGACGTGACCCTCCTTCACTGCGATGACGGGGCAAGGCCCGCACTGATACGAGCCTGGGGAGGGTAGAATCGATCACTTTCATGTTCAGTCAATGTCCGGCGTACCTAAATAATATTTACTTCGAAACAAGTGGAGTGCCGGTACATCAGGTTATTGACGTTGCATTTTTATTTCAAAGGCTTTTTGAATATTTCAACAGGATTGACTTTTGTGTCATTATCTGTTCTTTGTTTTCCTACCGTTAAGACATTGCAAATGACAATACGATGATCTTCTCTTTACTGTACTATCTATATGTATAGTATACTACATTACTTAGATATGTAAACATGTTACTTGTTTATTCAGCGGCCGAAAACATATCCTGTCTCTAACAAAAATCCCTGTCGGGCCCCGAATATTAATTAATGAGACGGACTCTTCATGTCGCCATGGCCACAGCACAGAGATGCACCCACCGTCACTTTCCTCCTGGGGGGTGGCGTCTATGACCTGCCAGCCGTCGTACACTAAACCTCCCCCCTCGCTGTCCGTCAGGTCCGGCCGACTCATCCACGCCTCGTTCCACACATGGAAATTCCTGGAATAACAGGTTTGGTTCCTCCCATATCATCAATCATTGTACGAAAAGACCAGGGCCAAGCAGTATTCCGACCACAGTGCCGATCATTATATGATAAATATATTGCAAGTAATTCTGTGGCATTTGATTGGCTATGAACCATGAACAAATTTATGCGTTAATTTTAGGCCACGCCCACTGACGGACTACTGTTTCCTGATTGGCTGATAATAGTGGGCGGAGCTTGTGTTGCATTATTACGCTGAAGGACGGCACTGATTTCACATCGTTGTCTACAATGTTTTTGTGTTAAAGATTATATAAGCAGTTTGTGAAGTTATTATTGTTGACGTATACACAGATTCACAGTACACACATCGTTTTTACGTTTATGAATCCATAAAGGCACAAAATATTGAAGTGAGTGAGTGAGTTGGGTTTAACGCCGCTTTTAACATTATTCCAGTTATATCGCGGCGTGCCAGCTTAATGTGGGAGGGAAGTCCGAAGTGATGCAGGTCTCAGACGTTAACCCCTTCGGTTAAACCCACGAGCACGGGTATGGTGCTGACAAACCTAGAAACATAATCGGGGTGAACCGGGATTCGAACCCACAATCATAGGTTTCTGGCGTGTCTAGGGGACGTAACTCTGCACAGCGAATCGCAAATACTGAAGTTAATTCTTACAACTCACATTAGTACCTGCGAGGACAGATATGAGAAGATCATGAGTGAGTGAGTGTGTTTGGTTTAACGCCGTTAAGAACAGTATTTCAGCTATATCACGGAGTGTCAGCTTAATGGTTGGAGGTAAACCCAAAGTGTTGCAAGTCTAAGACGTTAACCACTTCGGTTAAACCAACGAACACGGGTATGGTGCGGACAAACCTAGAAACATAATCGGGGCAAACCGGGATTCGAACCCACAATCATAGGTTTCTGTTGGCGTGCCCAAGGGACGCAACTCTGCATAGCAAATTGCGGTCCCTTAGGGCCACCCCCTATAAGGATAAAGAAAGCAAAACTAACCGTTATCATATTCTTCCTTCAGATATCAAATATCTTTGTCTTTGAGAATTAAGCGTGCAGTGGTTTTTGGTTGGACCCAATATGATTTCCACACATTTAAAAGCAAAAGGCGAATACTAAACTTCAAATGTAATTTCTGAGGTTTATTGTTTGTGTTCTATGCACAAATTATTTCGAAAGTTCGACTTCTTGTACTCCACTCAGTGTTAAAACGTCTACATTCTACCCGACCCGTGAAAATCGTGGTAGAAAATAGGTCTTCAGCAACCCATGCTTGCCATAAGAGGCGACTAACGGGATCGGGTGGTGAGGTTCGCTTACATGGCTGATACATGTCATCGTATCCCAAATGCGTAGATCGATGCTCATGATGTCTATCACTGGATTGTCTGGCCCTGACTCGATTTTTTACGGACCGCCGTCATATTGCTGAGTGCGGCGTTAAACAACAAACAAACATACAAAACATGCTACCCTAGTTTTTCTTGAAGGTTAGTTTGTTGTGAACACAGCTGGAATAACGACCAGTATGTTAAACCTTGACAATATACATGTATATGATCATTGTCATTATTAAAGTTATGTTATTAATAAGGGGGCGGTCGGGTAGCCTAGTGGTTAAAGCGTTCGCTCGTCACGATCAAGACCCGGGTTCGATTCCCGATATGGGTACAATGTGTGAAGCCCATTTCTGGTGTCCCCTGCTGTGATATTGCTGGAACATTACTAAAAGCGTTACTCACTGTTATTAATAAGAAGTATGTGATCAAACTTTCGTCTTTGTACATATTCTCGATTATGCCTACCACACGGAGTCTATTCTTTCCTCTTCCAATTCTCCATTTGGCAACTTGTAGTTGTACGTGTCACAGCTCAGGTGCTCCTTGTCAGTGTTGTGGGCCGACTCAAAGTTGGTGACACTGCGACAAGGGATGCCCAGCGCCCGACACACTGTAGGTAGACATTCATCGGTAATGGCAAGACACATGAAACACGTTGTTCCATTGTAGAGACGCATCCATAAAATCCCCGACTGAAAATGATCTTATCTCCTTGCTGTTTTATTATAATAAAACACCCCTTGAATCCCTGACTGAAAATGATCGTATCATCATGCTGTTTAAGTGTAGTAAAACACCCATAGAATCCCCGACTGAAAATGATCTTATCTCCTTACTGTTTTATTATATATATATATATATATATATATATATATATATATATATATATATATATATAATTATTATCTTGCTGTTTTATTGCAGTAAAACAAGCCGAGAATCCCCCTACAGAAAATATCTCTTATCATCTTGCTGTCATAGTAAAACACCCTAAAATACCCGTCTAAAGAAAACGCCCCATTATCAACTTGATGCTTTATTGTGTTATGCCATGATGCCGAGACCAAACTGTGCCACCTCACAACATTACTATTCTTTTGTAGTGAAGCATCGTTACTGAAAAAGTCCTTTCTTCTCTGAAGAAAATTTCCTGTCAGCAACAGTTCCCGATAATCACTGCTTTGAACCATTCGTAAAATATCCCCCGTCACACAAAACGGTCGTGGCGCTACGGTTATCTAAGGCTATGTTAAACCATGGGAGTTAAGACGGTCGCAGCGATAAGATGACTTTGGTGAATGGGTAACTCATATACAGCATCTGTGTTTAAACAGTTGTTTTACCTGTAGTGAGGACACAAGAGTACACCCAGCACTGCCCATACTTCACTGGTTTGGTTGTTGTCATGTACTGCTTGAGAATCTTCACACTCCCGCTCCAGGTGGAGGGTGAGGTACCACCGAAATAGTTACCCGACCAGTTGCCCACCAACACCCCGGCGTCGTCTATAGAGTTCACCTGCAACACAATGAAGATGTAAGCGCAAGCTCAGCTCACGCTACCAGATAACCCTGCAAGAGGACATTGTTCTCTTTGTGTGTAAACAATCCTTCATTGCGAGCAGGTGCGCGAGTAAAGGGTGTGTTAGTTCATTGGCTTTCAGACATTACTTACAATCTTGGAGAGGGCACGTGTGACTCTCACAATGCTTCCCAGGGCTGGCGAAGCATTAAACTTGAAGGCTTTCCGCAGTAGATGGAGAGACGCCTCGAGTACTTGGTCTTCAAACTGAAACCGAGAAGGTTATTGTAAGAAGTAATTGTTGTTGTTGTTTTGTTGTTGTTTTTTTGTGTAACGCCGCACAATATTCCAGCTATGCGACGGCGGCCTGTAAATAATCAAGACCAGACAATCCTGTGATTAATACTATGAGCAACAATCCATGCCGTCGGGGTAGGACAACACGCAATGAGTGAGTGAGTGAGTGAGTTGGGTTTAACGCCGCTTTTAACAGTATTACAGTTATATCGCGGCGTGTCAGCTTTATGTGGGAGGAAAGCCCGAAGTGATGCAAGATTCAGACGTTTACCACTTCGGTGAAACCCACGAGCACGAGTATGGTGCTGACAAACCTAGAAACATAATCGGGGCGAACCGGGATTCGAACCCACAATCATAGGTTTCTGGCGTGTCCAAGGGATGCAACTCTGCACAGGGAATCGCGGCGCCTTAGACGACTTGGCCACCCGTGCCCCATAACACGCAATGAACCAAGTCACCGAGCTTGACCAGCCGATTCATTGTGTCGCCTCACACGACAACCAGTATAGCCGGAGTCCCAACAAGACTGTAAGATTTCAACATGAATAAAACCTCAGCTATAAATATCTTGAGAAAAACGCTTTAGAAGTTAGATGGGCCGCCAAACCAACAATTTAAATAGATAAACTGAGGTCAAATGTCATGAATTCTCATAATCTATCTTCTTTCCAAATCATCCATTTTTTTACAAAATAATGTATATCACCTTATAAAACTACATTGAATGAAAACTTATATAATAAATATGGCGAATTAATGGTATTAGAAAGTTATTTGTTCATGCTGCTCAATGGTTCACAAAAATTTTTATTGTTGTTGAAAATGTTTTGATAAATCTATTTTTATTTCATGCAATTAAAATCAAATATTACATAACATAGTGCTGCTCTACATCGGGGCTACACCATCAAAGCTGTGTTGGTTTTCAGTACATTACGTATAATTACATTTAATTGAATATGGTTTGTACCCTAAAAGATCCGGGTTA
This sequence comes from Haliotis rufescens, assembly GCF_023055435.1. Taxonomy (NCBI): domain Eukaryota; kingdom Metazoa; phylum Mollusca; class Gastropoda; order Lepetellida; family Haliotidae; genus Haliotis; species Haliotis rufescens. The sequence goes on from NW_025963857.1 coordinate 13,616,247, forward strand.
CAATTGGTCTTCGGCAACTCATGCTTCTCAAAAGAGTCGACAGACCAGATCGGGTGGTCAGACTAGCTGACTTGGTTGATGCATGTCATCGTATCCCAATATCCAGGCTCATGGTATCAGTCACTGGATTTTCAGGTCCATATTTGATTTTTTACAGACTGCCGTCAAATAGCTGAAATATTGCTGAGTGCGAAGTTAATCAACAAACAAACAACGTATAATTACATAGCATGTGGTTTGAATGCAGAAATGTAAAAAAATAATCTCCTTCAATGTGCCAGTTGGAAATATAAACATAAAAACATATGGTTGAACGCACTTGTCCAAAATACCAAGGACTGGAATCCATCCAACTGTAGAGGCCAAGATAGACACACCCTGAGTCATTCAGTACAGCCTCTTTGAGCCAGTCTTTGTCAGCCATGTAAACGAGGTCCTCTGAAACATCAGTGGTAATGTTAGTTTCAGTGTCTTCAGTACGGTATGCATATCTTTGCCTCAGTAGATGAAGATTCGCTCACAAAGGTTAAATCTCGTTCAGTAATCAGGACGACTTGTATACCCGTATAAATATATTGGTGGGCAAAAAATAACACACACTTGAAAAGTCTTCACGAACATTCTGTATGCGATTCGTTAAAAATGTATTTAGCCAACGGATGATTGCAATTCGCATTTCTGCTGTTGCGTTTTCGGATTGCTTAACTACAGGGCAAAAGAAAGTATAAACTTGAAAATTGAATTTGACCAACAAATACAAACGTTATCAAAACGTTGCAAGGGTGAAAATTGTCGCTGAAACACCCCAAACCTATAACATTATGTTTGTTTTCATTCGCCATCATTTAAAACCGGAAAACTAGAATTAAATAGTAGAGAACCGCACAAGCCGTATATTTAACTGGTGCCTGTGCCATTATATTTCGGCATATTGATCGTTTGACCAGAAACGTAATTGTTAAGCAAATTCTCTTTTTGGGGGGTTAAGGCGTGTTTCATATGTATGTTCCTACACATGTACCTTGACACGGAGGATTGAATGTTGTTCAACCTCAAAACAAGGTTGAAGGATTTGTTTCACAAATGCTTCTATGCCAGTAGTTGAAGCTTGTTTCACATACCTTCTGGCGAGGGATTACAGATTCGTATCACATACTTCTACATCAGGGGTTCAAGACCGTTATATGCCTCTTGCTCAAAAGTGGTTGACACCTTTGACGAATATATTGACCAAACTGATGTCCGATTCCCTATGTTCCCGTGTTTGTTCGGGTGAACACTTGACTTGCCTTTGCATGAGTTTGTGACCGGTGCTATCAGGGATGACGATACTATCACCATTTTCGCGAACACCTGGTATCATCACTTTTAGATACATGCTTGATCGTACGATGATGGAAACGGCTGATGATCGTATGATGATAGAAACGATTTGTCGCTTTTATGCACATACCTTTACACCAGGGGTTGAAGAGAACGATGACCTCTTCGTCGTGGTTGTACTTCCAGACGATGTCTTCGCCGTCCTTGACGTCCACGACAGTACTGACACTCAGCTCCCACTCCCCCACGGATGATGACGCGGGGATGAATACTGACACTGTGAGAGACTTTTCCTTCTTCTTCACCAGGTTCGCTCCCCACTTCCGGGGTTTGTAGGGGGCAGCTCCAGATTCCTCCAGTCTGAAGGACTTGATGACCTTCTGCTTATCCTCATCTTCACCTCCTGTAGTAACACAATGCAGCAACTGCAATCCTGCTCCGTTGTGATTCATCTATAACATTACCCCCTTCGTGAGAACCCCCCTCCTCCAAAAACAAACCTTTCTTAGCGGTATGACTATTGTATGTCTACGTTAAGGTCCTTTTAAGTACAGAGTCACTATGTACACGTCTCGAAAAGGATCATTTGATGTCTGTTGACCTTTGAGACGGTTTGGTAGCCTTGTATTAAGGGGTTTGATTCAGTACATAGGTTCTATGCGTGAAACGGGGGCACGGGTGGCCAAGTCGTCTAAGGCGCCGCGATTCGCTGTGCAGAGTTGCGTCCCTTGGGCACGCCAGAAACCTCTGATTGTGGGTTCGAATCCCGGTTCGCCCCGATTATGTTTCTAGGTTTGTCAGCACCATACCCGTGCTTGTGGGTGTCACCGAAGTGGTAAATGTCTGAGACCTGCATCACTTCGGGCTTTCCTCCCACATTAAGCTGACACGCCGTGATATAACTGGAATACTGTTAAAAGCGGCGTTAAACCCAACTCACTCACTCACTCACTATCTATGCGTGAAACCCTGCGTTGATATTGCTGGAATATTGCTAAAGGCGGAGTAAAACCTAACTCACTCACTCACCCACCTTGAAGCTCATTGTTTCGAAGGCTTTCATTTGACAGTTTTATGCTTGTTTTTATTTTCGAATATTCCAAAGGATTGTCGGTAATTACCTGGTAATTGTATATGCTACCTACCAAGAGAAAAGTCAAATGTGATGTCATTTTTCTTGATGTCATACGCTCTGTCAAATTGGATGGTCATCGTGAACTCTTGACCTCTACGTAGGACCAGCCGCGCCTTCTTCTTGGTGTCCCCACTGACTCGGTCTTGTGTACACTCGTACATGTCGGTGTTGTGGGTCTTGGTGTTGTCGGCAATGTGCAAGTCGACCCCGGTGACATGGAGTTTTGTTGCTAACTCAGTCTTAGGAACAGGTGGTATTTCTGCTTTGGGCTTGGTAGTCTCTACAACATGTCGGCAACCATACCATTAACGCATACCACACACCGTACTGAGTGTGTCAGGTGTGCATAAATTTGATTTCTAAGATAGAAATGTGCACAGTAGGACAATCAAGCCACCACTCGTCCACGACAACATTACACCTGGAATTTTATTTACTCCCTCACCCTCGTTCATACATGGCACCTCCGTATACACAACCACACAGTCACCCTTACCAATATCCCAACCAATACCCACGCCTACACCAACAACAAAATCCGCACCCACCTCCACGCCCAATGCAACGCTCACAACCATGAAATCACCCAAACTCACATCCTAACCAATAACCGCATCCCCACTAACCCGTGCTCACACTAACATCCACACCCGCACCAACATCCACATCTACATCCAAATCCACATCCCCACCAACATCCACATCCACATCCACATACATACCCATACCAACGCCCAAAATCAAGCCATCACCCACAACAACAACAACAAACACCCATGCCACCCTCCACGTCTATGGCATCACCACACCCGCATCCTGACCCACAACCACATCTACACCCACATCCACACCCACACCAACCTCCACACCTATGCCAACGCTCACAACCGTGCCATCACCCACACCCACACCCACACCCACACCCACACCCACACCCATACCCACACCCACACCCACACCCATACCCACACCCACACCCACACCACACCAACACCCATACCCACACCCACACCCACACCCACACTCACACCCACACCCACACCCACACCCACACCCACACCCACACCCATACCCACACCCACACCCACACCCATACCCATACCCATACCCACACCCACACCACACCCACACCCACACACACACACACACACACCCACACTCACACCCACACCCACACCCACACCCACACCCACACCACACTCACACCCACGCCCACGCCCACGCCCACACCCACACCCACACCCACACCCACACCCACATCCACAACCACCTCCACACGCCGACGACCATGGTATCTCCACACCCACTTCCTGACCCACAACCACATCAATACCAACCCACACCTACACTATCTTCCACATCTACATCTACATCCACACCAAAATCCGTACCAACATCCACACCAACATCATCACCCACGCGGGTGGCAAAGCAAAGCGAAAATAACGGTATTTTTACCTGGTTTCGGGGTGGCGGTTGGAAATAGGCTTGTGCTCCCGGGGAAGGCATTTCGCACCCAAGGGGCATCTCTCAGCCAGGAGTTGGGACGACTTCTGCCGTAGACATAACGGGCGTACGGGTTGCTGCAGTAACATCTGAAACATTAGTGTTCAAAAGTAACTTTGTTTTTTTAGCTTAACCCCGGACCTAGCCACTTGACGACAGTCTGAAAATACTCGAGTTTGTACCAGATAATCCAGTGATCGACATCATGAGCATCGATCCACGCAATTGGAATACGATGACATGCATCAACCAAGTCAGTCGCCTCTTACGATGAGCATGGCTGCTGAAAATCAATTCTTCCTTAACCTGGATCGTCACTGATCTCAATAATAAGTACCGACAAGAAGTAATATCACAAAACATTCCCAGTAATTGTCCCGACAACGATTGCAATGTTTGGACTGTCAAAAGGACCGTCCCTAGTAACGCCCCTAGATATATTAGTATCCCTAGCAACATGCATAGCACTGTCTACACAGCAATGTGATCAGAACTGTCACCAAGATTGTCCCAAGGAATGACTTTTGGGATGTCCCAGCAATGCGCCCGCAATACGCCCATGTTGACAAGTAATTATCAACTAATATCCCTATTAATCTTCTCTTTAATGTCCCAGGCTTTGTCCCCATAAATGTTCCCAGTAGTTTCCAAACAGCACATGCACTGGCATTCCAGGGAACGTTCTCCGATTTCCTCATGATTATTGTTAAACGCCGCACTCAGCAATATTCCAGCTATATGATTGCGTTCTGTGAATAATCAAGTGTGGATCAGACAATCCAGTGATTAACACCATGAGCATCGAACTATGCAACTATGCATGAACCAAGTCACCCGTATGACCACCCTACCCCCTTAGTCGCCTCTTACGACAAGCATGGGTTGCTGAAGACAATTGTTATCAGGGTCTTCACCGGGGGATTGCCGTCATGAGCATCACAAGGATTGTTCCAAACTTTTCTCATCAATGTTCCATCGACCAGGGGGATGTCTAAAATATTTCTCTTGGAATAGTGACAGAAATGTCTAAAGCTTACATGGAAAAATGGTACTTGTTGCTACTCTGCCTGGCGCTCATTAAGGGGATAAAACTCGGACTGGTCAACTCGGAGTTAGTATCCGTTGTTAAACTGCGGCATGGTGTCTCAGTGGGTTAACACAATAAGACCGGCATTGGTCGGTAAAAGCACCACGTTCACACACTCATACACTCTAACGTGCACGTCGCTACATAAATGCAATAATCTTGAACGCGACGTTAAACCCCACTGTTTGTTTTATTCGTTTGTTGTTTAGAGACGCACTCAGCAATATTCCAGCTATATGACGGCGGTCTGTAAATAATCGAGTCTGGACCAGACAATCCAGTGATTGATATTATTGGGACACAATAATTTATAACATGCATTTACCAAGTCAGCGAGCCTGACCACCCGATCCCGTTAGTCACCTCTTACGACAAGCATAGTCGCCATTTACGGCAAGCATGGGTTGCGTAAGACCTATTCTACCCCGAATCTTCACAAAACCTCACTGCACCTCACCCCCAAACAATGAATACAAGACTCAGACTTTTATATGACGCGTCACTATGAGTTTTGTATTCCTTGCTCGAAACAAATGTACAGAAATGTGTTTGCACTCGAAATGGTTTACCGTGCATGCATTATTGCAAGATAACCGCTTATTTACGTATGTTGTTATCGGCGCTCAGCTTAGAGTATGAATCATATCACATGCCATGCAGGCTGCCATGAATAGATTTGATAAACATCCAAACATTATTCAAACTTCCTTATATTCAAACAGGAACATATTCACAACAGATCGGAGCGTATTTTCATCGAAGCAGAGTTTGAGCTGTTATTGTAGTTCATTAATTTTATCATACAACGAAAAGTTCAGCTGTATTCAGAAAGTATGAATCCCCAAATCATACCCACGCCACCCCCTCTCCCTCTCACCGTCTTCTCGGGAACATCTTCGCAAATTAAAGTTGCACGTTGCTATCGGTGCACGTTGCAGTTGCTAGCTTCCGCGTTGCTCTTGGTGATCAGTCGATGTGGCCGTCAAATCTACACTTCACGTATGAGACGTCAGAACGATGCGGCAAGCTTCAGCTGCAACCGAGAGATGGTCAGAAGAGATGTCAGTGTGACCCATGTGGACAAACGTTCAACGTTATGACATAGGAAGATACCTACAATACAATAGGAAAAGGTGGCAGTAGGTTTGTAAACCTACCTAAAGCAGAAACACACCAGGATCTATGAGTGTAGGCAAGTTGTCTTAACAGTGTAGTCACCCAACAACACCCAACAGATAATCAGAGGTGAGACAACAGCTAACTCAAATGTTTCTGAAGTTTTTTTAAACTACATTTACCTCGTCTTTGACCATGTATTACATTCGTTATACATTACCTTAGCTCTCTCTGCTATGTCACACTGTTTGTACTCACCAAGCTTGCCAGCTGTGTAGTGTCCTATTGATTAAGCAGCACACACAACTATCTTCTTCCCTTGTTTGTGTCACGTATAAGAGTTGGTATCCCATAAGGAAACTCTGTTACATGTATCCCTTCGTCCACTTCAAATCGCGTCCTGGTTCAAAGGGGAGAATCAGCTATTGAACTGAGCGTTGGTGTCGCTGTTGGACTGGATTGCTTTGTGTGGTGTGCATTCACTTGTAGGGAGTATGCAGTCAGCATTGTAGCATACTAGGTCATTTCATTGCACAACACATGCACCGGCTGCCAGATTGATTCGGTATCGTCTCTAATTCAATGGTGCTGCTAAGCTAAGGTTATTATTATTATTATTATCACGTAGGTCAGAATGACATAATCACGTCATGTACTTACAATTTTGCGAGATATGCAAGGAGTGGTGGGCGGGGTGAGTGAAAGTCGTTAGCTACAACCCTGAAGATCCGGGTTAGGATAGATCTTCAGCTACCCATGCTTGTCGTAAGAGACGACTAACAGGATCGGGTGGTCAGGCTCGTTGACTTGGTAAATGCATGTTATCGTATCCCAGTTGCGTGGAGCAATGCTCATGATATCAATCACTGGATTACTTGGTTCATAGCCGCCTCCGTGGTCTTGTGGTAGAGCGTCCGCCCGCAGAGCGGAAGGTCCGGGGTTCGATCCCCGGCCGCGTCATACCAAAAGACGTTAAAAGATGGTACTTGTTGTTACCCTGTCTGGCGCTCGACATTAAGGGGCTAAAACAAGGACTGGTCGGCTCGGAGTCAGTATACTGTGTCTGAGTGGGGTATTCATGTTAAACTGCGGCATGGTATCTCAGTGAGCTAGCACTATAAATCGGCATCAGTCCGGACTAGTACAAGCAGCCACAGACACACACGTGCATGCACGTCGCTATATAAGTGCAATAATCTTGGACGCGACGTTAAAACCCAATTTCACCTCACCTCACTTGGTTCATATTTGATTATTTACAGACCGCCGTCATACAGCTTTAATATTGCAGAGCGCAGCGTTAAACAACAAACAAACAAGCGTAAAGCCACTTTTGTGTCCCAATAATTTGTGCACGTTTTGAATGCTCTATTACTCAATGAAGGTGGCAATATACACTGAACAAGTTAGAGATCATGACTATTTTTTGGGATATGTGATTTATTGTAAAGAACACAATATTTCGTACAAATATCCGAAACAATATTCATGATCCCTTAGTTCTTTTTTCAGTATATAATTGCTAAGAGGTAGATTTTACCTCCTCGAAACACCGTCCGTGACCTGAGGTGTCAGTAAATAGATTAGGTTATCACCAATCAAAAATCTATACTGAGCCTGTGTTCATGGTTCTCAAAGTTGTAGCCTTATAATTAGAACAGCCAATGTTCTCTACTACAGTTATACCACAACTCTACAACATCTAGATAACATCCATGCAACAGGTAAATAACTAGAGTAGTATACTACAGTTATACCACAACTCTACATCATCTAGATAACATCCATGCAACAGGTAAATAACTAGAGTAGTATACTACAGTTATACCACAACTCTACAACATCCAGATAACATCCATGCAACAGGTAAATAACTAGTATACTACAGTTATACCACAACTCTACAACATCCAGATAACATCCATGCAACAGGTAAATACCAAGTATACTACAGTTATACCACAACTCTACAACATCCAGATAACATCCATGCAACAGGTAAATAACTAGTATACTACAGTTATACCACAACTCTACAACATCCAGATAACACCCATGCAACAGGTAAATAACTAGTATACTACAGTTAAATGTATGCGACAATGGGTATACTAACGTAAAGCAGTTATTAAACAATCATACAAGGTCTTTATAACAGAGATTACCAGCAACACAACAAATACATAACAACTTTGTAACAGACATACAAGTGCTATATAACTTACATATAACACGTACACATCACGCAACAGTCAATGAGAGAAGTGGTTAAGTGACGGTTTGAAAACTATTTCGGTTATATCACGTCGTGTCAGATCAGCTTGATGTGGGAGGTAAGCCAGTGATGCAGGACTTAGACGTTTACAGGTACACAACGGTCATACAACAGTACTATAACAACTATACATATCACGTGCACATATATAAAACAACCATATGGCAACTATATTAAAGCTACACAACAGTCCCATACTACATTTCTCATTATATATGATTGCAATGTAATTGCTGTATAACAGGTATCCAATAGCTTCAATACATACATGAATGCATGCACGCACGCACGCACGCACGCACACACGCGCACGCACACACACAACATACATACATACATACATACAACAGCTACTTCACTACTGGTATAGGTTTTCAATGCATCATGCATTCAGTCACACCGACTCATTATTTGGCCCAGGTTTTCTCTTATCATGCATATCTGTATTTACATGTGACACTAAACAGGTATTATGTACACAAACCTGTTCATTGTACCTCCATGACGTACAATTTGTGTTGAAACGCTATCCCTCTCATGGCCTTGAGAAGTTCTTAGTTCAGGATCATAGGTACGTTAGTGCATGGGTATACAAGTCAAAACAACCTGTTTGCTTTGAGAGTTAGCTGCAGAGACATGTATTATCCAATGACGTCCCTATCGTCATTTCATTTTTATTCTTTTGAGTAAGTGAGTGACTGTCGTTTTAATCGACAGTCAGCAGATCCCCAGGTGTATCTCGGTCCAGTATGGACCAGACTGTCTGAATCCACGGGCAACGCCCCTCAATGCGGGTTAGAATAGGTCTACAGCTACTCGAGCAAACTCAAACTCACACAAACAAACAAACAAACAAACAAACAAACAAACACGATGATTGAACAATTAGACGGAAATCTGTCACCAGGGGCATTCAAACTCTCAAAATCCGCACAGAAGCCTAATGCAGTATTTTGACATTGCCTTACGGAAGAATTTAGGATAAGAAATTATAATAAATATTTACCAACATTAAGCTTAATAGTTCTTCCGTTTATGAATGTAGTTAACTGTTATTTATTTAGTAATATTCCATAGTAAACGTATTTGGGAGTCGGTAGCTTTTTCCTAAAATAGATAAATAAATAGAAAAAAAAGTAAGTTTCTTGATCAGGGATATGTGTACTCATATTTTGCCCATCAACACAGCCAATATTATTTCGGTGATTCATAAAAACATTATGAGCCATTTATTTTGGCATATATTACAACAAATAAATATCACACGGTGCATATACTGCCAGACAGTCCAGGCGTCAACAATGTGTCTCTCTATGAAGCTCTCTAGCCCATGCAGAACTACCACAATGTCTGCATGATATTAACTCTAGATTACGAGGGTTGGTCAATAGATTATAAGCCTTACAAACAAAACCAACAATTCTGAAAGTGTTTTTAATTATTTATTTTTCAACATAATTTCCCCGCTTTTCAATACACTTTCCATATCGATAATGAAGCTTTTCAATTCCAGTCGGAAAGAAATTATCTGAATCCACCCTGAAAAACCCATTTATGGCAGCTTTGAGGTCATCGTTGTCGTCATAGCGTTTTCCAAGAAGGTGTTCTTTCAGTTTAGTTTAGATGGAAATCATTTAGTACCAGGTCTGGCGAGTATGGAGGGAGTTCTTTTCTCTGAAGTCAAAAACTTGATGACTGCTCGGTACTCGTTCTTTTTCCTTTCTGTGTCCATTTGGAGCCTAATCACGTTCAACTGTATGTCACTAATATACAAACAGACCAAATACACTAATGAATTACATTGACTAGTTCACTTTGTTATGGCCCATATTTGAAAGTTAGTTAGGTGCATAACATTTTGACCAGCCCTCGTACCACCACAGCCTTACTTCAAGTATGAATGCTAAGCTCACAGTAATCTATGGTACTTTTTTTAATTTATTTGAATTATGTTTTCCTTAAGGGGTACAATGTGACATATATGGGCATTCTCCATGAAGTTGTGCGTCCTTGGGTATATTACTAGATGAGCATTTGTCAACCTGTATGCTGTACTCTTATCTACTCCGTACACAGTCAGCGAAACATCACATGGGTTACGTCAAGGATGTAAGTGTAGGTGCAACAAGTAAACGAACTAATGCACTGAACTGAAACCACATATTGTCACGCGTCTAGTTCTCAATTCCTGTAATTGAAAAAGTTCCCAGTACCCATCACCCTGAGGCAAGGGAGTTATATTGTAATAAAACGGGTCTTATCCAGCGAAGTGCATCAAATCACTTGACCACCTTGATGAATGCGGATTCATACAGTTTGCACATCGGTTTTTCGATTCATACCTCAATGAACCGACAAAAATACACAGTCAATTCTTAAATGAATTCTGTGATTTTTTAAATGACTCCATGTTGACAGACATAAACCTTCCTTTGTTCCTTCGTTCATTCCTCCGTTAAATTCCTTTTCCCTGTGCAATGTATGATCTGGCAGCTACTCAGTTGCCCCTTGATCTTCACCATATCAGAAGCTTCTCTGTGAATTTCTTGCACACACCATACATGTAGTCGTGTATAATTTTACGCTTTAAACAACACACACACACACACACACACACACACACACACACACACACACACACACACACACACACACACACGTTTCTACATATCTACAAACAATAATTTATGATATGCCATTCCCAAACACTCCAAATATTAACGTACAAAGAAAGGTGTTTGTGGTCGGAAGTGTAGGACGATGAAGATGTGAGTGGGTTGGGTTTAACGCCGATTTTAATAGTATTTCATACATATCACGGCGTGAGGCCGGTCGTAGATATTGTCCAAAATATCATCTCTTTGGAAACGTTATCTACTGCAGGGCAATACTCATGACTTGCCATGGGCCGATCGTCCACGTGTGACGTCACGTCGGGAAAAGAACCATATTCAGTTGGTTCAGAAGACTGGGGCAGTATACTGTCATGGCTCTGATGGTCATGCAATGGTCCACAGGCGTCCAGGAGAACGTTTTAGCGACGCTTGCGTTACTCAACGTCTTCAGTTTGGAGGTGGTGTAATGATATTGGGTGGCATCACAACACATGGGAGAACACAACTCATCCTTGTTTATGGCAATTTGAATGACGGACGCTACAGGGGCGACATCGTTCGAGATCTTGTTCTAGCCTTTGTGCAAATTCTGGGACGTTGCGCGTTCGGTTCCAAATTCAATTTAGCACGGTTGAATCTACAGGTAACCTAGCTCTTCATTAAAAAAACAGTATGTTTATTTCCTAATTAACCTTATGCTTTATTGAAGCTGGGTTCAAATCAAATCCGTCGCCTGTGTCATAAATTGAAAATCCTCGAACAGGGCTAACTGACGGGCTCTTCCACTTAATTGCCCGCACCCTTATATTAAAGGACATATTTATGTTTTGGACATTATCCGTTCAGTGTGCAGTTATCAATGATCCCATGCAGCAATAAGTAGGAGTTATCAATTTAAGTTTTTTATATTAATGTCCTTCAAATTAATCACGTGAAACATTCCACAAGTGCATTGTGGGGTCGAGGTAAGAAATGTAAACAAACCAGTCGAAGTTCTGTGTCGCTGGTTATTATGTGCGAAGGTGTTTTCTTGTCGTATAAGTTGCAGCTCTGTTTCCACCACTAATGTTAGAAAACTGCGGGGAGGAAATTTAAACAGGGCTAATACGTCAGTCCATTATGACGTAACTCAAAAACTGTACTTTATCACAGGATAAAGTACAGTCGGCGCCTTTGATCTTCCCGTCTGGACCAGACAATCCAGTGGCTGACATCATGAGCATCGATCCACGCAATTGGGATACGATGACATGCATCAACCAAGTCAGTGAGTCTGACCACCCAATCCCGTTAGTCGCCTCTTACGACAAGCACAGTCGCCTCTTACGGCAAGCATGGGTTGCTGAAGACCTATTCTACCCCGGATCTTCATGGAATAGTTCAGTTTCTGGAAACGTTTACCTTATTTGTCAATAATGTAGATCTAGAGGGCTTAAAGTATTTTATTGAATGTATACAAAATTATATAGATAGTCTTTCTGAATCTCAAGCCGCCGCAAATACCTTTCTTGTATTTTTATAGTAAGATTGTTTGCATACAAATGTCAAACTAAGACAAATAATGACAAAATGGAAAATAAATCTATGCTTTATAAATGTGTAAAAATTAACATGGAAACAAAATGTAACATGTAATATGGAGGTATACAGAGTCGTACATAACGTTAAACAATGCACAACGTTACACACTGTTAAGCTTCATCGCTGAAAAAAATGTTCAATCACTTACACAATCTTATGTTATGCCAATGTTCTCACATTCAATAATAAAATTACATGCTGCTGTTTGTGGTCTGAAACGGAAGAACATTTTGTTCATTTAATAATATGTTCTGAATAAAAATAACTGAACAATGAAAACACGATGGCTTGGAGACATCCAGTGCTGACTCTGGACAAGGTCAATATGTTATAACATGCAAGCACAATTAATAACGACGTGTCCATAATTTTTGCGTGTAAGTTTGGGCATAATGTGAATACATTGATAGAAATTATCACTGATGTTATTTCACTGCAAAGAGGACTACAATATTCCAGGGATGCTTGGGACACACGTGTCTCCATGGGTACCGGAGTTAACTATTATGATATTGCTATTGAACAGGAATAATATCAAACTCAGTGGCAAGTCTAGATTGCCTTAGCAAATTAAGCATTGTTCTGGGCTCCATTTAGATCGATTTTTTTGTTCATATTTATTTTTAAGTAAGCTGAATTTATTTCTGGGACTTAATGTTAGTAGATGTTAAGATATAAGGCCAAACTATTGGTTTAAGCTAGGATTACGGATATATGAAAACTTTCGTGTGGTGTTTAACGCCAAACGAACGTTTCGTTATTGTCGTGGGCAGTGCGCAATGTGTTATATGTCCTCTCCTTTCACCATGAGATTCTGCAGCCCATCCTGCAATAGATATCATTGGAGAGGAAAGGAATATTGCCACTTGCTCTAATACCGCTAAGCTATGGAATGTGGAAGCGGAAACGATTGTACAGCTATCACATGTAATTGTCAATATGGTCGCTCTAAGTGAGTTTGATGCTGTAGGATCCTCTGACATCACCGAGCTGGTCGGACTCCAGACCAAAGCTGGCCTCCCTCTTCCTCTGGGCTCGGGGGAATAACGTGGGGGACATCTTGATCGTCTTCCTCCAGGTCTGTCCAGGAGAAATGACTCTGAAAAACAGAATGCGTCAGCGAGTCTGTGAGTTGGTCAGTATGACGAGTCAGTCAATGGGTCAGTTTGAGTGAATCAGTCAATTAGTCAACGTGGGTCAGTGAGTGAGTCAATGTAAGTCGTTCAGTCAGTGTGAGTCAGTCACTGTGAATCAGTCAATGTGAGTCAGTGAATGAGTGGCTCAATGTGAGTGAGCCAGTGAGTGAGTGGGTCAATGTGAGTGAATCAGTCAGTCAATGTGGATCAATGAGTGAGTCAATGTAAGTCGTTCAGGCAGCGTGAGTCAGTCAATGTGAATCAGTCAGTGCGTCGGTCAATGTGAGTCCGTCAGTGAGTGGGTCAATGTCGTTCAGTCAATGTGAGTCAGTTACATATATATCGAAGACATGTAAATTATTGAATCTGGGCCTGTCAAACCAGTTGCTGGACGCATGAGCAACGGCCAACGCCATCTTGGCACGATGACACGCAACCAGGCAAGTCACAGAGGCTGACCCTTATTTAAATCGGCTGTTACTACAAGCAAGAAGTATTGGGGACTTAGCCCGACCCAGAACCCCGCAAAAGAAATAGTAAATAAGTATTCAAAAGTAAGTAAGTATCACTTACCCTATTTTGATGTTGTCCGTGAAGGGAGCCACCACCTTCATATTGCCGTCAATCTCCACCTCACAGTTGGTCATCAGGACGGGGAGAGGGTTGGTGAAGGAGAGTTCCACCTCTACTGTCTCCCCGGGCTTAGCAGTGGAGGGACCCTACATAACACACAACATGTGACAGTAAGTATATATATGGACGGAAGAGTTCCACCTCTACTGTCTCCCCGGCTTTAGCAGTGGAGGGACCCTACATAACACACAACATGTGACAGTAAGTATATATATGGACGGGAGAGATCCACCTGTACTGTCTCCCCGGGTTTAGCAGTGGAGGGACCCTACAAACACACACCATGTGACAGTAAGTATATATATGGACGGGAGAGTTCCACCTCTACTGTCTCCCCGGCTTTAGCAGTGGAGGGACCCTACATAACACACAACATGTGACAGTAAGTATATATATGGACGGAAGAGTTCCACCTGTACTGTCTCCCCGGCTTTAGCAATGGAGGGACCCTACATAACACACACCATGTGACAGTAAGTATATATATGGACGGGAGAGTTCCACCTGTACTGTCTCCCCGGCTTTAGCAGTGGAGGGACCCTACATAACACACACCATGTGACAGTAAGTATATATATGGACGGGAGAGTTCCACCTGTACTGTCTCCCCGGCTTTAGCAGTGGAGGGACCCTACATAACACACAACATGTGACAGTAAGTATATATATGGACGGGAGAGTTCCACCTGTACTGTCTCCCCGGCTTTAGCAGTGGAGGGACCCTACATAACACACAACATGTGACAGTAAGTATATATATGGACGAGAGAGTTCCACCTCTACTGTCTCCCCGACTTTAGCAGTGGAGGGACCCTACATAACACACAACATGTGACAGTAAGTATATATATGGACGGGAGAGTTCCACCTCTACTGTCTCCCCGACTTTAGCAGTGGAGGGACCCTACATAACACACAACATGTGACAGTAAGTATATATATGGACGGGAGAGTTCCACCTGTACTGTCTCCCCGGCTTTAGCAGTGGAGGGACCCTACATAACACACACCATGTGACAGTAAGTATATATATGGACGGGAGAGTTCCACCTGTACTGTCTCCCCGGCTTTAGCAGTGGAGGGACCCTACATAACACAGAAAGTGTGACAGTAAGTATATATATGGACAGGAGATTTCCACCTCTATTGTCTCCCCGGCTTTAGCAGTGGAGGGACCCTACATAACACACAACATGTGACAGTAAGTATATATATGGACGGGAGAGTTCCACCCCAACTGTCTCCCCGGCTTTAGCAGTGGAGGGACCCTACATAACACACAACATGTGACAGTAAGTATATATATGGACGGGAGAGTTCCACCTCTACTGTCTCCCCGGCTTTAGCAGTGGAGGGACCCTACATAACACACAACATGTGACAGTAAGTATATATATGGACGGAAGAGTTCCACCTGTACTGTCTCCCCGGCTTTAGCAGTGGAGGGACCCTACATAACACAGAAAGTGTGACAGTAAGTATATATATGGACGGGAGAGTTCCACCCCAACTGTCTCCCCGGCTTTAGCAGTGGAGGGACCCTACATAACACACAACATGTGACAGTAAGTATATATATGGACGGGAGAGTTCCACCCCAACTGTCTCCCCGGCTTTAGCAGTGGAGGGACCCTACATAACACACAACATGTGACAGTAAGTATATATATGGACGGGAGAGCTCCACCCCAACTGTCTCCCCGGCTTTAGCAGTGGAGGGACCCTACATAACACACAACATGTGACAGTAAGTATATATATGGACGGGAGAGTTCCACCCCAACTGTCTCCCCGGCTTTAGCAGTGGAGGGACCCTACATAACACACAACATGTGACAGTAAGTATATATATGGACGGGAGAGTTCCACCTCTACTGTCTCCCCGGCTTTAGCAGTGGAGGGACCCTACATAACACACACCATGTGACAGTAAGTATATATATGGACGGGAGAGCTCCACCTCTACTGTCCCCCCGGCTTTAGCAGTGGAGGGACCCTACATAACACACAACATGTGACAGTAAGTATATATATGGACGGGAGAGTTCCACCTCTACTGTCTCCCCGGCTTTAGCAGTGGAGGGACCCTACATAACACACAACATGTGACAGTAAGTATATATATGGACGGGAGAGTTTCACCTGTACTGTCTCCCCGGCTTTAGCAGTGGAGGGACCCTACATAACACACAACATGTGACAGTAAGTATATATATGGACGGGAGAGTTCCACCTCTACTGTCTCCCCGGCTTTAGCAGTGGAGGGACCCTACATAACACACAACATGTGACAGTAAGTATATATATGGACGGGAGAGTTCCACCTCTACTGTCTCCCCGGCTTTAGCAGTGGAGGGACCCTACATAACACACAACATGTGACAGTAAGTATATATATGGACGGGAGAGTTCCACCTGTACTGTCTCCACGGCTTTAGCAGTGGAGGGACCCTACATAACACAGAAAGTGTGACAGTAAGTATATATATGGACGGGAGAGTTCCACCTGTACTGTCTCCCCGGCTTTAGCAGTGGAGGGACCCTACATAACACACAACATGTGACAGTAAGTATATATATGGACGGGAGAGTTCCACCTGTACTGTGTCCCCGGCTTTAGCAGTGGAGGGACCCTACATAACACACAACATGTGACAGTAAGTATATATATGGACGGGAGAGATCCACCTCTACTGTCTCCCCGGCTTTAGCAGTGGAGGGACCCTACATAACACACAACATGTGACAGTAAGTATATATATGGACGGGAGAGTTTCACCTGTACTGTCTCCCCGGCTTTAGCAGTGGAGGGACCCTACATAACACATAACATGTGACAGTAAGTATATATATGGACGGGAGAGTTCCACCTGTACTGTCTCCCCGGCTTTAGCAGTGGAGGGACCCTACATAACACATAACATGTGACAGTAAGTATATATATGGACGGGAGAGTTCCACCTCTACTGTCTCCCCGGCTTTAGCAGTGGAGGGACCCTACATAATACACACCATGTGACAGTAAGTATATATACGGACGGGAGAGTTCCACCTGTACTGTCTCCCCGGCTTTAGCAGTGGGGGGACCCTACATAACACACAACATGTGACAGTAAGTATATATATGGACGGGAGAGTTCCACCTGTACTGTGTCCCCGGCTTTAGCAGTGGAGGGACCCTACATAACACACAACATGTGACAGTAAGTATATATATGGACGGGAGATTTCCACCTCTACTGTCTCCCCGGGTTTAGCAGTGGAGGGACCCTACATAACACACAACATGTGACAGTAAGTATATATATGGACGGGAGAGTTCCACCTCTACTGTCTCCCCGGCTTTAGCAGTGGGGGGACCCTACATAACACACACCATGTGACAGTAAGTATATATATGGACGGGAGATTTCCACCTCTACTGTCTCCCCGGCTTTAGCAGTGGAGGGACCCTACATAACACACAACATGTGACAGTAAGTATATATATGGACGGGAGAGTTCCACCTCTACTGTCTCCCCGGCTTTAGCAGTGGGGGGACCCTACATAACACACAACATGTGATAGTAAGTATATATATATGGACGGGAGAGTTCCACCTGTACTGTCTCCCCGGCTTTAGCAGTGGAGGGACCCTACATAACACACAACATGTGACAGTAAGTATATATATGGACGGGAGAGTTCCACCTCTACTTTCTCCCCGGCTTTAGCAGTGGAGGGACCCTACATAACACACAACATGTGACAGTAAGTATATATATGGACGGGAGAGTTCCACCTGTACTGTCTCCCCGGCTTTAGCAGTGGAGGGACCCTACATAACACACACCATGTTCCAGTAAGTATATATATGGACGGGAGAGTTCCACCTCTACTGTCTCCCCGGCTTTAGCAGTGGAGGGACCCTACATAACACACACCATGTGACAGTAAGTATATATATGGACGGGAGAGTTCCACCTGTACTGTCTCCCCGACCTTAGAAGTGGAGGGACCCTACATAACACACAACATGTGACAGTAAGTATATATATATGGACGGGAGAGTTCCACCTGTACTGTCTCCCCGGCTTTAGCAGTGGAGGGACCCTACATAACACAGAAAGTGTGACAATAAGTATATGTATGGACGGAAGAGTTCCACCTGTACTGTCTCCCCGGCTTTAGCAGTGGAGGGACCCTACATAACACACAACATGTGACAGTTAGTATATATATATGGACGGGAGAGTTCCACCTGTACTGTCTCCCCGGCTTTAGCAGTGGAGGGACCCTACATAACACAGAAAGTGTGACAATAAGTATATGTATGGACGGAAGAGTTCCACCTGTACTGTCTCCCCGGCTTTAGCAGTGGAGGGACCCTACATAACACACAACATGTGACAGTAAGTATTTATATGGACGGAAGAGTTCCACCTCTACTGTCTTTCCGGGTTTGGCAGTGGTGCAAGGGGTGCTGCCAAAAAGTAGTTCATGGGGTAAGTAAAATACTGGCTTTAACGAGTCAGCTTGAAATAAAATAAAACAAATATTTCCATCATTCCGATGATCGTAGGGACCCTGGTTGCAATATGTTCCCTGCGTGTCGTGAGAGGGTCGCCGGACTCCGTCGTTTCTCATTATATTCAATTATTTACAGGCCGCCGTGATATAACTGTAATATTCGTGACTGCGTCGTAAAACAGCAAACACAGAAAAATGAACTCATCATTATAATATAGAACATGACTTCCTTCTGAAAGGAGGACAGAGCTGAATGTCTGCATATGGCTGACTCGATGTGTAAACAACACACACACCTTTATAACAAGGTCGGGTCTGCGTAACCGGAAAGAGGATGTCTCTGTGACGATGTTTCCGGTCTCCTTGACATTCGCGACAGCCTCGATATGGAAGTTGAAACCGTCTCTGGGTCGCATCATTGCTTGCTTGGGCGTCACACTCAAGGTGAAGACACAACCTTAGAAAAACAGATAACAGTTATACGTTACTACAATGTTGCACTACTCTCTCCTGCTTGTAATATATCAGTATAGTCTACGATCTGTGTCTCATATGACTACAATGTTGCACTACTCTCTCCCGCTTGTAATATATCAGTATAGTCTATATGATTAGTGTCTCATATGACAACAATGTTGCACTACTCTCTCCCGCTTGTAATATATCAGTATAGTCTATATGATTAGTGTCTCCTATGACTACAATGTTGCACTACTCTCTCCCGCCTCCAATAACTCAGTATAGTCTACGATTTATGTCTCATATGACTACAATGTTGCACTACTCTCTCCCGCTTGTAATATATCAGTATAGTCTATATGATTAGTGTATCATATGACTACAATGTTGCACTACTCTCTCCCGCTTGTAATATATCAGTATAGTCTATATGATTAGTGTCTCCTATGACTACAATGTTGCACTACTCTCTCCCGCCTCCAATAACTCAGTATAGTCTACGATTTATGTCTCATATGACTACAATGTTGCACTACTCTCTCCCGCTTGTAATATATCAGTATAGTCTATATGATTAGTGTCTCATATGACTACAATGTTGCACTACTCTCTCCCGCTTGTAATATATCAGTATAGTCTATTTGATTAGTGTCTCCTATGACTACAATGTTGCACTACTCTCTCCCGCCTCCAATAACTCAGTATAGTCTACGATTTATGTCTCATATGACTACAATGTTGCACTACTCTCTCCCGCTTGTAATATATCAGTACAGTCTATATGATTAGTGTCTCATATGACTACAATGTTGCACTACTCTCTCCCGCCTGCAATATCTCAGTATAGCCTACGATCTGTGTCTCATATGACTACAATGTTGCACTACTCTCTCCCGCTTGTAATATATCAGTAAAGTCTATATGATTAGTGTCTCATATGACAACAATGTTGCACTACTCTCTCCCGCCTCCAATAGCTCAGTATAGCCTACGATCTGTGTCTCATATGACTACAATGTTGCACTACTCTCTCCCGCCTACAATATCTCAGTATAGCCTACGATTTGTGTCTCATATGACTACAATGTTGCACTACTCTCTCCCGCCTCCAATAGCTCAGTATAGCCTACGATATGTGTCTCATATGACTACAGTGTTGCACTACTCTCTCTCGCCTACAATATCTCAGTATAGCCTACGATCTGTGTCTCATATGACTACAATGTTGCACTACTCTCTCTCGCCTACAATATCTCAGTATAGCCTACGATCTGTGTCTCACGTCCCTACAAAGTTGCACTTACTCTTGCCAGGCTCTAACTTCTCTGTGTACTTCGACTGAGCGGCCGTCCCCGTCACGACACCGTAGTATGTCTTGTAGGCGACCTTGACAGACAGGGTAACACTACGGACGGCGGTGCCGTTGTTGGTGGCGTTAACCTTGACGTCAAAGCCGTTGCCGACGATGATGTCACCTATGTCGTTGATGCCCAACACTAACGGCTACAAGTATGCAGGACAAAGATGGTTATTGCTAAATGCTCTGCTTCTGTAATTTTAGTAACATTTGAATAATAATTTGTCACGTGAATTACACATATACACAAGTGAAATTACAGTATCAATAATGAGAGATGATAGTATTCTTTTCTTACCTTTGTCAAATGTATTTTGTTTGAACATGTGTACGGGCAGACAAGCGGTTAAAGCGTTCGCTCGTCACACCTAAGACCCGGGTTCGATTCCCACATGGATGATTTCTGTGAAGCCCATATATCTCCGCGCTATTGCCTAAAACGAAGTAAACGCATACTCACTCACTCACTCACTCACTCACTCACTCACTCACTCACTCACACGTAACATGTCATTATCAGAAGAGAAAAACGAACTTGATCAAATCCTCAGCATCTGGAACTATTCCTGTTGAGCTTATTATGTCATGGGGATAGCAAATGTTTGATACAGCTGACCAATTTTGAAAGTTCCTTTAAGTTGTTACAATTTAAAAGCAAAACGTGGCACATAACCATTAAATCGGCTTCGTTGCATGAACAGGTTGCTACCATGTTTTAAAGTATATTATATTATTATTTTATTAGACCATGCCTGTTTTTAAAACAAACCTACTTCATGACCATTGGGGACAGTCGGGTTTGAACGGATCTCGGGCAAGCTATGCTTTCATAAGTGGAATTGGACCCGCGAAGATCCGGAGTAGAATAGGTCTTCAGCAACCCATGCTTACCATAAAGGCGACTATGCTTGTCGTAAGAGGCGATTGAAGGATCTGGTGGTCAGGCTTGCTGACTTGGTTGATGCATGTCATCGTATCCCATTTGCTTAGATCAATGTTCACAATGTGAGTCACTGGACTGTCAGGTCAAGAGTCTATTATTTACATCCCACCGTCACATAGCTGGAATATTGCTGAGTGCGACGTTAAGCAACGAACAAACCAATTTGAAAGGATCGAGTGATCGTCACACGCAATCGATTACAATCCGAACGGATCTGCGACTTGAACCCATGATTTTAGAATCCTCGCACGAATAAGGGTCGCAACTCTGTACACCGAATTGTGGCGCCAAAGACGACTGGGCCATCCATGACCCCTAACCCCTTTGATACTATGGTGGCACATGGACACATATCATCTTTTAAATTGTATGTATGTATTTAGATATGAGTGTTGAGAAATACGACGGATTGGTCAGATGAGAAGCGCTGACCTCTGACACTGGAGGTTCTTCCTCGTCCACCTCCAGGTTATCCTTCCTGAACATCGCCTCCGCCTGTCGCACCACTTCCCGCTCTCGGTCCGACCCTGTGAGGAGTACACAGTTAGTCAAGAAACGGCTGGTACCTGCTCCACGCAGTCACAGTATGTTTATTTGTCTGTTTGTTTGTGTGTTGTTTAACGCCGCACTCAGCAATATTCCAGCAAAATAACGGCCGTTTGTAAATAATCGAGCATCGGCTTACATAACTGAGATACGATGACATGCATCAACCAAGTCAGCGAGCCTGACCACCCGATCCCGTTAGTCGCCTCTTACGACAAGCAAAGTCGCCTTTTATGACAAGCATGGGTTGCTGAAGACAATTTTCAGGCCCTCCTATCTATGAAAGCGTTGAATGGGTTTATAATGATGGCGAATTGGTAATATTGCTTCCGTATTGGAACCGAATGCATTTATTATGCGAACGAAAAGACACACTATCGGATATGACAGCGGTCGTTAGCGGAATGCGTTCGCAGCCGCTATGGGAAACTCGGTCAAATGCAGCGGAATAACTTTGGCTGTATCCGTCAAAGTTAATAATATTTAAAGTTAAATTAATATAATTATTGTTTAGGTGCAAATCAGCCACAGAAGACTAGCAGAAGTTTTTATTAGCCATGCTACATCAACAATTATAGGGGAAATATTAGATCTAGCTCCAAGACGTAAACAGTGAATTCAATTATGGGTGAAATAATTTATCTAGCTCTGTGACTGATAAGCTTTCCATTAGACTATCATCACAATACATCGATAATGCATACAAAACATATTTTGATGAAAATGTATAATCTGTATCGAACGGGAATTATAATGTACGTTCAATGCGCATTAATTTCTTAATAAGAATTACATGCACTGGAAACAAGCGTTGATTAAAACACTTCCCATTTCTCTTCTCCACTACTGTCAGATATGCTTCGCGCTGTGGCGACAGAAAGTGTTGATGTAGTTCGGTGAAATACGGAATTTTACGGATATGACCGAATGTGTTCGGTTGCCGATGCTGTCGGTTCCAATAGCGACTGTGTGGTGATTCCAATGAGAACCGCTGTTACGATGATAGTAACTGCATCTATATCATATTTAGACTATTCCTTCGCACTTGGTAGCTGTACACACGATATTGCTTACATTATTTCGATAATGCTTCTTTTCATTCAAATAGATGGGAGGGCCTGTGTTCTTACCCGGATCTTCTCGGGTCAGTGACAGTATGTAAGAACCCTGGCTAAGTTATGAATCCCATTTATGATCCCCTTCCCTCCATACACACGGCATGGGCAGTTCTAAGTTGTAGCAGTGTCATTCGGGGTACATGTGGTTTTATGCGTCCCTCGTTAGGTTTTATATCACCTGACGAGGAACGCATACAACCACATGTACCCCGAGTGATACTGCAACAACGAGTTTACCTTAACGGCATGTTTTAATCTGTCTTCTTCGCGGTGGGGTATAAGGGATGTATTCTCCCACTCAGAAATTTATTTCCCCCCCGCCGGGCCGGATACACAGTACTTTATCAAGATCACGTCAACCAATCGGATTTCATCATTCGTTCAGGGAGGTATGATAAACGTAAATGCTAGGGCCAGGGACAGTGAACCTACCCTCAGGGTACTTATATTGATCAGTGAGGTCCAGTCGCTGCAGCCCGACCAGTGGCTCCTGGGTTGGTTCGTGGGTGCTGATCATCTTGCCGACACTGCAGCGAAAACAGAATAAAACATCTGAAAAATTAAAGAGGGTTGACGTAAATCAGGGAACGGTTGAACGGGTCTTCACTGTAACCCTTCCAATACATTCTCATGCTTGATGCAGTGTGTCTATTCGAGGTTAGTCGTCTCGTACAAACTTTGGAACCCGATGCGTATCATCCCCAAATGTTGAAACAGTATTTGGAGATCACGAGGTTATATACAAGTACAATGTTAAGGTAAGCCCTAGGAGCGCACACGAACGCACGCACGTACGCACGCACGCACGCACGCACGCACGCACGCACGCACGCACGCACAACCCAACAAACCCGTGGGTACATCAAGGGAGTTAACTTTCTGGAGCAGGATAGATAACTTGGTCCGGTGTTTGTTCACGTGATCACTTGCTTTGCCTTTGCACGTGTTTGTAATGGGTGCTACCGGTGAGGCAGGATAAGCTCGCCTATTCACCTGGTATTTGCTTGTGGTTTAGAAACACATGCTTGTGATATTTTTGGAATCGTACAATGAAAACAATGATTATGGGAATAGTTCTTCTTTTTCTGTTATTTACCTGTTCGGATTTCTTGACACTTGTTTCTTTTTCTTGGTCAAGACGTGTTCCTCCCAGACCACCTTGTCCGAGTTGACCTCGGCGAAGACAAAGGCCGTGTCCTGTCCGATGTTGAGGAGCCCCTCCTTGATGGCACTCACCGGGGTGGGGCCGCAGCAGTAGACGCCTATAAACCAGGGGAAGGGCGTGAGGAAATGTGGACATGGGTAGGGAAGAAAGAGGTAGGTAAACAAAAGGTTACATACTGGACCTATGAGCGGATTGTAACCACTGGCCACCCTCCATACCTGATGCCTAACACACCTGTCACCTGTCCATCCTGTCACTTGCTGTCATAGATGTTGTTTACAACTCATCGATCTTGTTCTACATTCCAAGTTTACCCCTCCGATTCATGACATTCTGCCACGTCTACAATATTTCATCACCTACTATCTCTGACCCCTGATACACCTACCATCTCGGACCCCTGGTACACCTACCATCTCGGACCCCAGACACACCTACCATCTCGGACCCCTGACACACCTACCATCTCGGACCCCTGACACACCTGCCATCTCGGACCCCTGACACACCTACCATCTCGGACCCCTGACACACCTGCCATCTCGGACCCCTGACACACCTACCATCTCGGACCCCTGACACACCTGCCATCTCGGACCCCTGACACACCTGCCATCTCGGACCCCTGACACACCTACCATCTCGGACCCCTGACACACCTATCATCTCGGACCCCTGACACACCTACAATCTCGGACCCCTGATGACCCCTGACACACCTACCATCTCTGACCCCTGACACACCTACCATTTCTGACCCCTGACACACCTACAATCTCTGACCCCTGACACACCTACCATCTCGGACCCCTGACACACCTACCATCTCTGACCACTTCAACACCTACCATCTCTGACCCCGACACACATACATCTCTGACCTCGCACTCAGGCACAATCTCTGACCCCTGACACACCTACCATCTCTGACCCCTGACACACCTACCATTTCTGACCCCTGACACACCTACAATCTCTGACCCCTGACACACCTACCATCTCGGACCCCTGACACACCTACCATCTCTGACCACTTCAACACCTACCATCTCTGTCCCCGACACACCTACCATCTCGGACCCCTGACACACCTACCATCTCTGACCCCTGCAACACCTACCATTTCTGACCCCTGACACACCTACAATCTCTGACCCCTGATACACCTACCATTTCGGACACCTGACACACCTACCATCTCGGACCCCTGACACACATACCATATCAGACCCCGATACACCTACCATCTCGGACCCCTGACACACCTACCATCTCTGACCCCTGCAACACCTACCATTTCTGACCCCTGACACACCTACAATCTCTGACCCCTGATACACCTACCATCTCGGACCCCTGACACACCTACCATCTCGGATCCCTGACACACATACCATATCAGACCCCGATACACCTACCATCTCTGACCCCTGCAACACCAACCGTCTCTGACCCCTGACACACATACCATCTCGGACCCCTGACACACCTACCATCTCTAACCCCTGTTACACCTACCATCTCGGAACCCTGACATACCAACTATCTCTGGCCTACACACACCTACCATCTCTGACCCCTGTCACACCTACCATATCTGACCCCTGTCACACCTACCATCTCTGACCCCTCACACACCTACCGTCACTAGTCTCCTGGGGCGTGGCATCAATCACCTGCCACCCGTCGAACTTTCTGCCAAGGTCAGGGCGACTCATCCATACCTCGTTCCACACATGGAAGTTCCTGCCAAAATGATGACACAGCATATACATGTAACTGTGTCTTAAAAGAAACATTATTTGTTAATCAATCTTTATTCATGGTACTTATGAGATATACTAGATAAGGTTCTAGTGTAATAGTTGTCTTTAATGTAGTGTAGTAATTTGCTTTTCTTGTGGACGAATAATCATGCCATTTTTGGATGTACATATCTTTTAAGGTCTGTGTGTCAAACGGGAGAAGAAATGCTGTGGCATATCTTCATGTTGCTTTTACCTAAATATAATCATATCCACATTCGTATAACATGTTTTTAACTTTTGATGCCCAATTTCTCAATAACATCCAAAGTTCTAGGCCCCAAATTTCTGATCCATACAATAGAATCGGGCTATTTTTGTATCAAATATTTACATCATATGTAATATTGTCCAGAACTCTAAGACTTTTTAATAAGACTTTATTAGTCAGGCCATCATTAGATACTATATTGTTTAGTTCAGTATAAAGTCATAGGCCCAATTACATACACTGCCGGGCGCAGGATGGTATGCACCCATCCTTGATAGTGAATCGATGGTGATGTATTTGATACGGGTGTTATTTTTGTGCTTTGGGCCTTAATTCTGCAGTTTTCCGCAGACTGTTTTCAGCTTGGTAACGTTCTGATATCGTTTGTAATTCCTTAGGCCAAATCCAATTGATACGTGGATGCTTTCCTTTGCCTAGCCGTTTGTATGCAATGTATGTAGCACAGGGGTACAAAAATAACAGTAACACAAATTGGAATAATGAATATAATAATGAAGCCGTGGAGTCATAGCGTCTTTGATACATTCAGAACATTATGTCAAGGTTTCAGTATTTAAAGTATTATCTAGGAAATTCACATGTTATACATCAAATTTGAAAATACATTTGTCTTTAAACGTCATAAGCTGTGCATGCCAACATAAAATGGATCTCATCTTCTTCCACGTTTTTACAAAAAAAGGGGAAAACCCCTCCTCCCTACAGTTAATACATACCATATGGAGTCATCGGATATATTTGTGTAGTTCCCTCTGCTGTTCGGCCGGAAGATCTCGTCACAGCTTAAACGTTCCTTGTCACTGTTGTGAGCTGATTCAAAGTTGGTGACACTCCGACAGGGAAGTCCTAGGGCTCGGCACACTGATGGCACAGTGAGGAGTTTAGTGAAAACATTGCTATGGTAATGATACTAATTAAAATAATGAACTATTATTATAAAGAGATAGTGATACAAGTTAGAGCTTGTGAGACCGGCAATAATGGCTTCCCAACAGTAACGTTGAGACAACTCACTGATGCATTGAACTTCATATCTGGTGCTGGTTTTCATTTGTTTTTTAAAGAATAAATATTTGTTAAACAACAAGAAGGAATGTTCCGTCCGATAGTTACACAACAAGACGGATTGTTCCCTCCTGTAGTTAAACAACAAGAAAGATTGTTCACCTTTTATTTATACCAGCAGGATTGTTTTACTTTCCTCCTGTAGTTAAACAAGAAGGATTGTTCCCTCGGATAATTTTAAACAAGAAGGATTGTTCCCTCCTGTTGATAAACAACAAGAATGATTGTTCCCTCTGATAATTTTAAACGAAATGGATTGTTCCCTCCTGTTGTTAAACAACAAGAAGAATTTTCCCTCCTGTAGTTAAACAACAAGAAGGATTGTTCAATTCCCTCCTGTAGTTAAACAATAAGAAGAATTGTTCCCTCCTGTAGTTCAACAAGAAAGATTGTTCACCCTATTTTTATACAAGAATGATTGTTCCCTCCAACAGTTAAACAAGATCGCCATGTTGGAGGGAACACACACATAAACACACTTTTAAACAGCAATCCCCCAAACTGTTAAACAATAATACTAATGGCTCCCACACACTGTAATCAACATTGATGATTGTTCCCCCTACTGTTAAACAACACTACTGATCGTTGTTAAACAACAGTGATGATTGTTCTCCCTTCTGTTAACCAACGATGCTGATTGCTGACCACACCTGTTACGAGGACCCCTGAGAAGACCCAGCACTGTCCGAACTTGACCGGTTTTCTGGTGGACATGTACTTTTTCAGGATCTTCACACTTCCCGTCCATGTAGATGGACTGGTGCCACCGGCGAAGCTGTCGCTCCAGTTGCCTTCAAGAACGCCGTTGTCGTCGGAGGAGTTAACCTGACAAAGACAACCAGAAAGTGTTTTTTCCTCTATCTGTTGCCTAATTTCCTCAAACGAAAGGCTGGCAAGGGAATGAGTGAACCTTGTTTTACGCCGCAGTCAGAAATATTTAGGCTGTTTCACGTGGCCTGTGAACAGCCGAGGCTTGGCCGGACAGATCAGTGATTGGTAGCAGGCGCACGGTCCACGCTATGCAGTGTAGGAAACATGGCAATACTACATACAGTCTTTTGAGCACTACACTGTATAACGTGGGACCTTTTCAGCCGCTGTTTCCAGGCACCTCACAGCAAGGGGCACCAAGCAGTGACTTCACACTATGATCCAATGCAGGTAATAGGACCCTTTTACCAGGACGAGCTACAGCGTAAAAGGGCTACCCCTTTGCTCACAGCTCTTACTTGCAAATTTGGTATCAGGTACACATAGATTTTAGGAAACGTGTGATCTGTTTGTGGACTTACGATCTTTGACAGAATTCTGGCAACCTTGCTCGCCTTCCCCATGGTGCGCGTCATCTTGTAGTCGAAGCCTTTCCTGACGAGGTGGAGAGCGGCGTGCAGGATACCGTCCTCAAACTGACAAAATGGTCGACAAAGATAATGATGATGGTAATAATAACAACAGACATAATAATAGTATGATGAAGAAGATGATGATGATGATGATGATGATGATGATGATGATGATGATCAACTGAGGTACCGCTCGAAACTGAAAATATTCAAACTTCATGACATATCAGAAAATATGTCAGCTGCTATATTGTAACGTTACTTCAACAAATATCACGTTAGTGAAGTTGGGTTGTTGTTTTTTATTTAGAATTAGTTTTCTTAATATTGAATTGGTCTCAATAAAATGTAGCAATGGAACAGAAAATGTTCAAAGCATAAATCCTCACTAGAATATCAATGATAAACGCAAGAATGATGAAGCAAGCACTCTTCTGACCTGGCCGAAGTACCAGCTACTGCCTCCCATCCTATCGTGTGTCCCCTGGTACAACACCCCCGAGTCGTTCTCCACCGCCTCCTCCAGCCACTGGGGGTCAGGGAGGTACACCACATCCTCTGTACGGACAGGTCAAGTTAGGGAGTGATTGTTATTTTACGCCACATCAATATCTCACCAAATTGTATGGGCTAACAATTATCAAGCGTGAACATGAACGCCAGTGGTTGATGTGAGACTGGGCAACGATTCCGCAGTCACTCACTCATTGATTTAGCTGGCCAATATTGCTTGTCATGGCCGAGGAAAAGGATGGTTGATTTTATTTTGCTTCATGTAGTTTGGTTAGCATAATTTACAAATATAGTATATAGGTTTATCTGAATCAAATTAGATTATTCATATACCGCAGCATGAATTTAACCGACTGAAGCATAAAACAGCATTCACTCAAAATATGGACTTTTTTAAAAAGACGTTTTTAATATAAAACGTGTAAGTGGTCGAATGTGATCGACGTCTAGCAAAAATATCGCTTCTTGCACATTTTACATTCTAAACTGTGTTTCACAGGTTTCACAGTTGGAAACGTGAGACAACGGAAATTAATGTCTCCCAATGTATACCATAACTAACTGTACTGTTTGCTCCATGCTCTTTATCTCCAGGGCTAGCATTTCGGTAAATGTTTTTTGTTTGTTTGTTGTTTAATGTTGCAGTCAGCAATATTCCAGCTATATGATTGCGGTCTGTATCGAGTCTGGACCACACAATCCAGGAGCAATTTCGATGTCACTGCATATACTTGTAGGAGACAACATATCTTCTCTGAGGGGCGGTCGGGTAGCCTAGTGGTTAAAGCGTTCGCTCGTCACGCCGAAGACCCGGGTTCGATTCCCGACATGGGTACAATGTGTAAAGCCCATTTCTGGTGACCCCCGCCGTGGTATTGCTTGAATATTGCTAAAACCGGCGTAAACAGTCTTCTCTGACTGAGTAAGTATGGTTTTAAAATTATATGACAATAAAAGGCAATATGTTTATGTTTCTAGCCATGCTGTAGTCCCGGGACAAATGTTATAAAGAACGAGTATATAAATGTCAACATCATCGACAGGTATTTGTAACCGCTATGTGGAACCATTTTCTTATTATCAGGTGATCAATTTGGAATATAAACATCGCATTGTTATAGTGAGTGAGTGAGTTGGTTTTAATACTGCTGTTGGACACTAATCCAGTTATATCGAGGTGTGTCAGCTTAATGTGGGAGGAAATCCCGAAGTGGTGCAGGTCTCAGACGTTTACCACTTTGGTAGATTTGGTTGGTTGGTTTGTTGTTGAACGCCGCACTCAGCAATATTCCAGCTTTATGACGGCGGTCTGTAAATAATCGAGTCTGGACCAGACTATCCAGTGATTAATATCATGAGCATCGATCCACGCAATTGGGATCGATGACATGTATCAACCAAGTCAGCGAGCCTGACCACCCGATCCCGTTAGTCGCCTTTTACGACAAGCATAGTCGCCTTTTACGGCAAGCATGGGTTGCTGAGGACTTATTCTACCCGGATCTTCACGGGTCGCCTTTTACGGCAAGGATGGGTTGCTGAGGACCTATTGTACCCCGGATCTTCACGGGTCGCCTTTTACGGCAAGCATGGGTTGCTGAGGACCTATTCTACCCCGGATCTTCACGGGTCGCCTTTTACGGCAAGCATGGGTTGCTGAGGACCTATTGTACCCCGGATCTTCACGGGTCGCCTTTTACGGCAAGAATGGGTTGCTGAGGACCTATTCTACCCCGGATCTTCACGGGTCGCCTTTTACGGCAAGCATGGGTTGCTGAGGACCTATTGTACCCCGGATCTTCACGGGTCGCCTTTTACGGCAAGCATGGGTTGCTGAGGACCTATTCTACCCCGGATCTTCACGGGTCGCCTTTTACGGCAAGCATGGGTTGCTGAGGACCTATTGTACCCCGGATCTTCACGGGTCGCCTTTTACGGCAAGAATGGGTTGCTGAGGACCTATTCTACCCCGGATCTTCACGGGTCGCCTTTTACGGCAAGCATGGGTTGCTGAGGACCTATTGTACCCCGGATCTTCACGGGTCGCCTTTTACGGGAAGCATGGGTTGCTGAAGATCTATTCTACCCCGGATCTTCACGGGTCCACTTTGGTAGAGGTAAAGAGCTGACAAATACAAACATAATGGAAATCATAATGAATCATGAATCAACACTGATGTGTTTGTTTTAATTGTGTGTAATTGTTGATGTGTGTGTTTCAGTGCATACACATTTTCTCACCTTTACACCAAGGATTGAAGATGATGATGATGTCGTCGTTGTGGTTGTACTGCCAGACGAGGTCTTTGCCGTTCTCGACGTCAACGGTGGTCCTGACAATCAAGTCCCACACACCGACAGGGGTAGAGGCGGGTGAAAACACTTCTACCGTCAGAGAGTTATCTCCCTTCTTGGCGATGGTGGCGCCCCATCTCCGTGGCTTGTAAGACGTGTCTTTGTCCTCTGCTACCCTGATGGTCTCATTGACAGAGCTGTTACTCTCGTCAGACGCTGCAGGAATAACGTGATGGGGAAGCACATAACGACACGAGTAGCAACAATCTCGACCAATATCAAAACAACCTAATCATATGCGAAATCGAACCGATATCCTGTAGAATATTCAAACATCCGAACCATACTGATTAAAGGAATAATGAAAAATATCGGGAAATAAGCTTTACTGTCAATACATCTGAAATAGTGCTTACCAATTCAACAAACGTCAGAATCAAATGTTGAGATGTGTTTGTGTGCATTGTTTCCAACGTGCATTTGGTAGACAAGACCAGGAACCTATGAGGTGAGGTGAGGTGAAATTGGGTTTAACGTCGCGTCCAAGATTATTGCACTTAAATAGCGACGTGTATGCACGTGTGTGGGTGTGGCTGCTTGTACTAGTCCGGACTGATTTATAGTGCTAGCACACTGAGATACCATGCCGCAGTTAAACATGAATACCCCACTCAGACTCCAAGCCGACCAGTCCTTGCTTTAGCCCCTTAATGCCGAGCGTCAGACAGGGTACCATCTTTTAACCTCTTTTGGTATGACGCGGCCGGGGATCGAACTCCGGACCTTCCGCTCTCCGGGCGGACGCTCTACCACTAGACCACGGAGGCGTTCAGGAACCTATGATAGCATATCATTTTACTGTATCTAAAACTTAGTGTTCCCTCATTCATTTCCATCAGTATATAAGTCTACCCTTTAATTGACATAGGGCGGTGGGGTACCTTGTGGTTAAAGCGTTGGCTCGTCACCCCGAAGACCCGTGTTCGATTCCCCACATGGGTACAATTTGTGAAGCCCATTTTCTGGTGTCCCCCGCCGCGATATTGCTGGAATATTGCTAAAAGTGGCGTAAAACCACACTCACTCACTCACTCACTCACTGCTATATGTCGGTGGTCTGTCAATAATCGAGTCTGGACCAGACAATCCAGTGATTGATATTATGATCCACGCAATAGGGATACGAAGACGTGCATCAACCAAGTCAACTAGCCTGACCACTCGATCCCGTTAGTCGCCTCTTGTAGGATAGAAACATAGAATAGTTGACAGTACGCATTCGCAGCAGCAAGCAGGTGTATTGCTAACAGTCCATGGGTCATAATCGGAACCAGCAGAACAAGCGGATCCTGGCAGCTAAGGTGCGCGCACTCTTGACAACTCTGCACAACATACTGCGATTCCTTGCAAACAGGGGCGGTCGGGTAACCTAGTGCTTAAAGCGTTCGCTCGTCACGCCGAAGACTCGTATTCGATTCTCGAATGGGTACAATGTGTGAAGCCCATTTCTGGTGTTCCCCGCCGTGATATTGCTGGAATATTGCTAAAGCCGGCGTAAAACCATGCTCACTCCCACCTTGCTTACACCTGGCTAGACGTGTACATATATTTGTTGTAAGTGTGGATATGTGTGAAACAGACATACCTAGGCTGAATAAGAGCGTGATGTCGTTCTTGTCGATGTCGTAAGGTCTGTTGAAAGTGATGGTGATGAGGAAGGTTTGACCTCTCCTGACCACCAGCTCGGCCTCCTTTTGACCTCTGACCTCTGTGCACTCATACATATCAGTATGGTGCTGCTTGGTGTTCTCCGATATGTTAAGGTCAAGGTTGGTCACGTGCAGCCTCGCTGCCAGATCAGTCTCTGGCACTTCTGGCTGTTCATTTTCATCTTCATCGCTGTCTGTTTCAGAAACATGGAATGGTATACCAATTATTGTTTGGGTTTTCATTAGAAAAACCATCACCCTATCTATCAAATGGTCAGACCCTGCTGGCCTGGCGTACACCAGGAGCCTTAACCTTGATGGTTTTAGTCATTGGGTTGACCATACATTGTCTAAAGGTCACTTTAGACCATAAAATGTGCTGACAACACCGCTTTATAATACCAGCCACACAAATACTAGACATGCGTGGGGTGGGTGGTATGTACAGCTGGAATTAATTGTGATTTGATAACAGCTTTTCTGACCTGAGCCATCGTTTCCCGCGCCAATGGTTTCTCTCCTCCTCAGATATTCCCCCTGCAAGTTCCGGAAGCGACTGTCGAGATCCCCAACCGTGGGCCGCGTCCGGCGGTGGGAGTACCATGGCCGACTGAATCGCCTACGCACTCTCCTGGGCCGGAAATAACGGTGTCGGCTTAACCCATTACTGAAAAAAAGGTCGTCCAGTTAATCTCCGTTAATCCCGAGGTAATGTTATATGACATCAATACAGAGCTTCAGATAAGCAGCGTATTTGCGTGAATTACCCCCAAAAAATATTCAAAACCCAATTACTTCAATTCACTTGCGTACAGAAACGCATGCGTTAAACAAGAAACTCAAATGTATAAAATCAGCACGCGTATATACCCAATGAAGCTCTTTCAGCATGCGTTCAAAGGTGCTAATATCCGAAACACAATTATGAGCTAATTTATTTTCCGAGTCAAACCTATATATACTCAACAACAAAAGTTCCTGTGACACCAGTATTTTAGTGTATTTTTTTAAACAAGTAAAGTTTGGTTTTCAATATTGTAGTACATGTATGGAATCAAGTCACAAAAACGCAACTGCTACAAAAAAAAGCATGCATTCCATGTAAAAGTTTACTTTTATGCAAGCCCCATGCATTTCACTACCCAAGAATGGGTATAAAAGCATGTGCGTTAACGGGATTCCCTATGCATTGTTTAGCATCGTGCTGACAACCACTCAGAAAAACAACAAAATTACGCAATTATTCAACATTACGAAATGCCAGGCCTGTCCGAAAATGAGCGTCTGCGAGCCATTGGTATGCTTTAAGCAGGAACGAGTCAACGTGATGTTGCAAGACAATTTAACGTCAACAGAAACATCATTTGGTGTTTATGGCAACGTTGGCAACAGACGAATGCAGTCAGAGAATATCCTCGGAGTGGCAGGCCTTGCGTAACCAATAATCGACAAGACAACTGGATTCGAACAACACACCTACGAAATCGATTCCAGCCAGCAACAGTGACTGCAAGAAGCATCCCTGGCCTTCGACGAATATCTTCACAAACCATACGTCGTCGCCAGGGATTGTCGCCAGAAGACCAACCAGACGTCCCATTTTGACAGGAAACCACCGTCAAGCACATCTACAGTGGTGCAGACAGCGTCTACGCTGGACGGCCATGCAGTGGGGACAAGTTCTATTCACTTACGAGTCTCGTTTTCACCCCAGCCACAGCGATGGACGGATTCGAGTGTACCGACGTCGAGGTGAACATTACGTCAATCATGGTGTCATGGAAGAAGATCGGTTCGGGGGCGCCAGCGATATGGTATGGGATGGTATTACAGCAAGTCAGAGGACTCGTTTGATAGTGGTAGAGGGAAATCTCAATGTACAGCGCTACCGCGACGAGATCATTGGCCCTGTTGTTCTACCGTTTTTACGTCGTCATGGCCAAGGCATTACCTTTCAACATGACAACGCCCGGACTCATATTGCTCGACTTGTTCAGGATTCTCTTCAATAAAACAACGTGAATGTCATCCCCTGGCCGGCTCGCTCCCCTGATCTCTCACCAATCGAGCACATGTGAGATGAGATGGATCGGCGCCTTCGAAGTGAACCACGTGTTCCACAGACAGTCCAGGAACTTCGAAACATGCTCCAGCAGATATGGACAGATATCCCACAGGACTTTGTGCGACGCCTGGTCCATTCCATGAGACGAATATGTGTTGCTTGCATCGCAACCAGAGGTGGACACACACGCTATTGATTTGTAAATTTACATTCTGGCAATTTGTCAGTATGGCAAATTAAACCATTTGAAACACTTACAGTAGCCTTTTATCTGTTGCAAACCGAAATTGTTTCAGATTTGGTAAAAAACATAACTTTGCATTAAATCTTATTCAATGTCACAGGAACTTTTGTTGTTCAGTATATTTAGGACAGTTATATACATCTAAAACATTATTTCGGGGTTTTTTACATCTCAAATGTACACTAATTTTTGGGAGAACCAAATAAAGTGATAAATAGATGAGTGAAAACATATTGGTTACCCAATGAAAAATATAATAACCCAAATAAAACCGAAACCCTAGAGTAAAAACTCAATTGCTAAAAATGTTATCTGGAGCTATGTCTATAGATTCGCCCTAATTATGATCTTTAGAATAACAGCGCCATGCCAATGTTCGTTGGAAAAGGAACAACCTCCGATATTATGCCGCAGATGAAACGCCGTGAAAAAACTGAAATACTGTTTTATAAAGGAGGCGATTAACAAGGCAATGCCTGATGCAAAATCTCAACGTCATCAGGTGTTTAAAATTTCGTCTCAGGGCGTTGTCTGTGAAATACAGCACCACGCAGCACGGGCGTAATCCCAACTGTTTGTACTTCGGATTTTCAATATCTTCCTATATTTTACACCCTTCCTTTAAACTGAAAGTATAAATTACCTTAGACTGAAGTTCCGGATGTTTCGGGAACGTGTAAACATCGTCGTTGGCGACGTGGATTTAGGCTGACGTAGCTATCTGGAGTGACGCTGTTCCCGGGACGTTCTGCAAGGTCATCAAAACAGTACAGTGGAGATTTATACCACATGTTTATCGACATTTTGTTTACCTTGCATTTAATCTGACAAACCTCCCCTCTTGTGCTATTACGTCCAAAACTCGTGTTCTCCTAAGAATTCAAGTGATTCAAGACCCCGTCCCTGTCTCATTGCCTCTATCTGACAGCCATGTCGCCAGTGACGGGGCGAATGGGTTCACGTCAACCGTACATGATCTTGTGAAAAATGAAATTTTGTTTATACTGAACATGCTTGTACATTGACATCAAAATGAAGGATAAGGGCAAATGAAATATAATGATATTCTCATCGGTTTAAACTCGGTGTTCTACAAATACCACAGATGTTCTGACCGGTTTAAAATAGGTGTTCTACATATACCCCATGTTCTGACCGGTTTAAAATAGGGTGTTCTGTAAATGCCGCCAACAAGAAGATGTTCTCGTCGGGGTTTAAAATCGATGTTATATACATACTGCCCACAATTGAATGTTCCGACATATGTAAAAGTAGCTGTTCTACAAATACCACAGATGGTCTGACCGATTTAAAGTAGCTGTTCTACATACCGCCACCAATCAGCGTCCTTTCTCCACAGCTAATCTATGGTACGTGTTCAACAAATGTTTCCAAGAACCAGATGCCTTGCCTTGAACTATTTAAAAATTAAATCCGAAAAAAGTGTCAGATGTATTCATGACAGCACAGCATGAAATGATCCTTCACGGCAGTATCTTACACATCCTAACACAATGAGTCCACTGTCGGGGTTATACTGGGAGGTGCGAAGAAAAGAACAGGAGTGATAGCCACTGGGATTTATATTTATATCGTTAATGGACCAGTCAAATACACAATACCTCAGTACAATGACTGCGTTGGCCTTCTCAACAAAGCAACGGACACATGATACTTTCTGAAGTTTATCGCATGACTTGCCAATATTTTATTTTGATGGTAAGCAATTTTGTATCTAGTAACCCACATCGGGGATATTCTTCATGCATGAATAATTGAATATTTCTTTTCATTAATATCCAGTTTACATTGTATCCATGTCGGGAATCGATTTCGTGCCCATATGGTGACGAGACAACGCTTAACACCTAGGCAACCCTATCACCTTCACCTTCACCCTCCACACACAACTCACTGTAATATCATAATAATATGGTCTGGAATTTTTTACATTGCTGCGGACGTGATGGCATTTTGCATTATCATGGCACTGACAAAGTAGACACAATTTATGGATAACAACTTCTTTGATTACTGAAAAGGCGACGTTTCGGTATAGATCATATACCGTTGTCAAGCCGTACGTTGTCATCCCTCTACTTCTAAGTAATGCTAAGAGGGCACTGCTGAAGTAGAGTTGTCATGTCAAATCTGTGTCAAGTCATGTGTCGCTGGGATATACCTGCCCAACCCCAGGGATACATTATTTCCTTCTCCTCTATATTATTTACTCCATTTGAAATTCATTTGAAGGTCCATTTAGTTGTAAACCATTCAAACTGCTGCGCTAAAGAAAGTATACATCCATGTTTGATGGTTGCTGACCTGTAACAAACATGAAACGGTTATTCTATGGTGATGTATTAAATACGGGTGTCATAGTTGTGTTTGGGACCTTGAGTTTGCAGTGTTTCGGAGTCTGTTTCCATCCCACTCACTTTTTGATAAAGTTTGTACTCTTTTGGTCAAATTCAATTTTCAAGTGTATACTTTCTGTAACCAGAAAGCTTATGGTCTTGGATAAGCTGAACCATATAGCAACACTCTAGTCAAATAATGTACAGTCTACTTCAGAAACGTGGTGGTAAACATGCTTGTTTGCTAAGGGTCGCTAACTCGCTAAAATGGGTATATATTTATAAAGAATTTAAACGTGTTTCCATATGACATTTGCCAGCGTCAGCGATTAATTGTAAGGTAAGCTCGCTGGAAAGCCTCCAGAGTAACCCCGTTCTGCATGAGCGTGCGACAGACAGCTTCACAATACCAGTACACGCCAGAGACATACAATTATACAGGCATGAATATGTGCCATGCTGCGCGACACACAGGGGTATTATACCACTAAATTGAACCTTTCATACGAGAATATCTTAACCGTGAATACAGTTTACACTTGTATGGTTAAACTTCGAAAACAGCGATGTGTTAGTTATACCAAATTACATTACTGTAGGTTAGACTTACTGCGATGTTATTCAAATCCCAATGTCCCAGAGAAGCATATTTACATGTGCATCATTTCAGAATATAAGATAAACAATTCCGATTTCAAAGTTTTGATAAGGGCACGGTGTTAATGAACCAACTGTGTATGAAGCTATCTCTTTATCAATGATTGTAGTGTAGGAAATGGTTTGATATGACAAGAACAAACACCGGCTTCAAACATAGTTGCCTATGACGTGACACAGAGACACCGTGACACCCCATGTAGTGACAACACTGTCATCTCATACGGACGTGACACAGAGACACCGTGACACCCCATGTCGTGAAAACACTGTGATCTCACACGGACGTGATCATCACACAGGCACGACTTTGGCATAGATACCTAAATACACCGATTGAGTAATGTGCCACGTAGCACTGAACAGATACCTTTAAACGGAAAATTTATGGTGATTTTCAAAAGAAGAGGTGGGGTCTTTACAGTTTACAGTTTACCAAACCACTTCTTTTAAGTATATCAGTTTACTCTGAATGGATCTGTACGCGCGTGTTGTTTCACCGCAGGGGTCGAATCATTCATCAAAGCTTTCCAACGGCAGCTAACGTCTCAATGTGGCTTTCACTGACATCGTTTATTGTTTTTTTAAAACAGTCCATACCTAGAGCACATATCAGTAATGCATAAGTTACATAGCATTACATCCGAATTAGGTCGTACGAGAACTCATGCATGCAAGCCGCAACAGCAGGGTGCATAGCTTGTATGTGGACGAGCGTTACTTCTCTGAACATATACGATTTTGATAGAAACAAATAACTCCATTAATATCGTAAAGGAGCCCCAGTGAGATGGGAGATTCACCTGAGGAAAATCTAGATCTAGACTTGCTTCATTTAGAGCGTTTGCATTGTAGAAAGGCTAAGCTTTTATGCATATCTGGCCAGGTAAATCACGTAGAGATTTTAATAAATGTTATGTGTATCACAACACGACAATGAAATGGCCATGTGGACCAGTGTAGGCATAATAACGACCGTGCAATATTATCGATAATATTGAAGAGCATTCTTGGTGAAATGAGTAAACAATGGGTAAATGAGAAGTGAGTAAACAAAAAAAAGCGGCCTACTAAAATAATGTATACAGAATTCGGCGTGGTTACAGCTTTTTTTAAAATGACGGATGGATTTTGTGATTTGGCAATTCACATATAGTAAGGGTGTAATCGTGTTTTAAATATATACCCAAATTTGTCATAGTTTTTGTTTGTTTGCTTGTTGTAAAACGCCGGACTCAGCAATATTCCAGATATACGGTCTGTAAATAATCGAGTCCGGACCAGATAATCCAGTGATTGACATCATGAGTATCGATCCACGCAGTTGGGATACGATGACATGCATTAACCAAGTCAGCGAGCCTGACCACCCGATCCCGATAGTCGTCTATTACGGCAAGCTGAAGACCTATTCTAGCCTAGATCTTCACGGGTGATAATATGGCTTGACGTGGGGGAGCATCCCTTCACCCTCCCTCTGAATCCGCGAATGAGAACATTGTGCATATGATGCAAGTGATGGAACTAGCTTACCTTATACTGCTGATGCTGTGCAATCCCCTTCACAGCGACACGTGCAGCAGGCAGCCCTATCCAGGAGGCAGACAGTGCGACTGTGAAACCTACACACGCCTACTTGATGCTGTGGTGACCACGCACAGCCAATAGTAACACTCCGAGTGAGACGTATCGTTACGCATTACACAGACCTACCCAGTAGCGGGGGCAGGGACAAGGGTGTGTGTGTGTGTGTGTGGGGGGGGGGGGGGGGGGGGGGGGTCGCGAGGGAGTTGAACTGGGCTTAATATAAATCTTAGTGAAGTTTATATATGGCTTGTATGGACGCTTAGTGAGATGTGTGTACTCAGAATACCTGCTTTTTTATAACGTTTTAGCTTTAGAAGAAATGCCTTTTGATATCAAGAGTTTGTAGTTATAGGTGGTTAGTTTCCGCCCGTTTCAGTAATATTCCATCTTTTTCATGTCGGAATACAGCAAATAAAAGACTCCACACATTGACTCCAACCCAATCACTTGCATAAGGTTTACCCACTAGGCTACCAACATATGAAGAAACCGGGCCAGCTTTATCTTACTGTGGATGTAATGTGGCTGGTGCATGATCTGTCTTACCACCTGCAAACAACCCAAGGCAACTTGGGTGCCGGTACTGAGTTAGGGTACTTGTCTAATTCAGGTTGTTCGCTGCACGCATAGCAGTCTAGTAGCAAGCATCTCAATGTTACTCGGTATATGTCTGGTGTAGATGTATGCATTATAGAAATCAGAGGTTGTTACCTTGTATACGTGTTGGTATTAGATGAGGTTAACTTGTATACGTGTTGGTATCAGATGAGGTTAACTTGTATACATTTTGGCATCAGAGGAGGTTAACTTGTATACATGTTAGTATCAGATGAGGTTAACTGGTATACATGTTGGTATCAGATGAGGTTAACTTGTATACGTGTTGGTATCAGATGAGGTTAACTTGTATACATTTGGTATCAGAGGAGGTTAACTTGTATACATGTTGGTATCAGAGGAGGTTTACTTGTTTACATGTTGGTATCAGATGAGGTTAACTTGTATACATTTTGGTATCAGATGAGGTTAACGTGTATACATGTTGGTATCAGAGGAGGTTTACTTGTTTACATGTTGGTATCAGATGAGGTTAACTTGTAAACATGTTGGTATCAGATGAGGTTAACTTGTATACATGTTGTATCAGAGGAGGTTGACTTGTATACATGTTGGTATCAGAGGAGGTTAACTTGTAAACATGTTGGTATCAGATGAGGTTAACTTGTATACATTTTGGTATCAGAGGAGGTTAACTTGTATAGATGTTGGTATCAGAGATGGTTTTCTTGTTTACATGTTGGTATCAGAGGAGGTTAACTGGTATACATGTTGGTATCAGATGAGGTTAACTTGTATACATTTTGGTATCAGATGAGGTTAACTTGTAAACATGTTGGTATCAGATGAGGTTAACTTGTATACATTTTGGTATC
The DNA here is from genome assembly GCF_023055435.1 of Haliotis rufescens. Classification (NCBI taxonomy): domain Eukaryota; kingdom Metazoa; phylum Mollusca; class Gastropoda; order Lepetellida; family Haliotidae; genus Haliotis; species Haliotis rufescens. Next base: position 13,658,060 of record NW_025963857.1, read on the forward strand.
AGAGGAGGTTAACTTGTATAGATGTTGGTATCAGAGGAGGTTTTCTTGTTTACATGTTGGTATCAGAGGAGGTTAACTTGTAAACATGTTGGTATCAGATGAGGTTAACTTGTATACATGTTGGTATCAGTGGAGGTTGACTTGTATACATTTTTGTATCAGAGGGGGTTAACAGGACGTGAAACACCAGCCAATGTGTGTGTGTGTGTGTGTGTGTGTGTGTGTGTGTGTGTGTGTGTGTGTGTGTGTGTGTGTGTGTGTGTGTGTGATAACAGTATTTGGTACTAGCATAAGTTTAACCTTATGGGCTAATTTATTGGTTATGTTTCAATATCTGGTTTTGATGATACCAGTTAACACCTTGTGGTTACAGATTACGCCAGACGTTACCTTGTCAACTTGAAAAAACGTTTTCTTAAATCCTTTGTCTTGCAGACAAGTAATATATAGCCGTATCCTGTTGTCTACTGTTCAGATCCGGGTAGTGTGGGTGAGTGTCTTTTTACACCCGGGGTCATTTTCCTGGGTCATCAGTCCAGGTCCATATTGATTACATGTCTAGATGTCTAGATCCGGGTGGAAAACAGAATGGGACGGGTGCGTTTTAAACACATGCAGGAGACTTCAGTGTGTGTGTTGGGGGGGGGGGGGGGGGGGGGGGGGGACGCCATAATTAGAATATCAGAGAGCTGAACATCGATTGGTACCGCTAAGGTCAAATAGAGGGATTAATCATGGATGCAAACGAGTTATTCAGAAAGAGTAGAAATACATAAAATGTATAAAACACAAATATCATTCAGTCAAATAGATCACAAGATTATCAACTTACAGGTAGTGAGTCGACTCACGATGCTGAGGTGTTATCGTAGATACATGTATATCGCTTAATAAGATCAAAACATGAATATGTATTTTAACATTTTTAACATTTTAAACATATTACCTTAACTAACTGTTGGTAAACAAACTAAAGACTCATTGTATTAAAGGAACATTAATAAATTGGTTTAAATGTTATTTGATGGATAGAAAGCAAAATGATAACTACTTTATCGCCAAAAAACTCCTCAGACCTCCTTATTATGTTATATAAACGGATATGAGTGAGTGAGTATGGTTTAACGGCGTTTTTAACAGTGTCAGCTTAATAATTAATGTGGCAGACAAGCCCCAAGTGATTCAGGTCTTAGACGTTTACTGCTTCGGTGAAGTATGGTGCTGACAAACCTAGAAACATAATCGGGGCGAATCGGGATTCCAACCCACAATGATATATTTCTGGCGTGCCCAAGGGATGCAACTCTGAACAGCGAATCGCGGCGCCTTAGACGACTGGCCCCATGCCCCCTACACATAAGAGTGGTACTACACTATTCAATGGCAATACATAATAATTATATTATAATGGCAGTTTCAAATTACAAAATTACAGTGGTAATAATATATACTGCCCCCGCCAAGGCAGGGATGATGAATGATGAATGATGAATGACCTTCACACACAAACTGGTCTTCACGTAATGAAATGTGTGAGAGACACATAAACACGCTCTTGTCCCACAATACATTTAGTCCAGCTAGCCATTGGAAACTTCCTCACAGTGCTTTTATCAAACAAAAAGGCAACGTCTTACATTCAAATATTTTTTTAAAATTTGAAGTTTACACGATATACGGCTTTTCAATTGGACGAGGGGCGGTCACCTGACCGCGAAATTGACGTTCATAAGTGTATGGTGCAACAAGTAAACGAACTACATGAACTGAACTGAAACCACGCATTTCCATGTCGTCTAGTTCTCAATTCCTGCAGTTGAATATGTTCCCAGGACCTCTTCATTGCCTCCCCTGGGGAACTGATCATTTGATATTCTGGGACAAATTACTTTGCCTCAGATTTCAAAACAACAAAGGTATAAACCAACAATTGTGAAAGTTCTTTTTGTTTTTTCAAATAAATCTCCATGCCCTTCAGTGGATTAGACCCCTGTCTTTCTCAAGTTCAACGATGGTAATACGTCCATCTGACTGTGTAAGTTTTTCTATCTCCTTGGTTGAATCTTCATTGATGGAAGTTGGGGGACGTCCAGGTCTAGGGTCATCATCAAGACTTATTCTCGCAGCCTTAAACATAGCTGCCCAATTCAACGTTTAACAGTGGAATAGCTAGGGCACTTATCCCCATACGCTTGTGACATGCAGTCATGAATTTCTTGGGGAGTAGATTTCCCTAAAGTAAAAAACTTGATGACTGCTCGGTACTCGTTCTTTTCCATTTCTGTATCCTTTTGGACCCCTATCACGTTCAACTGGTTGTCACTAATATACAGACCTTCCTTTGTTTCCTCGTTCATTCCTCCGTCAAATTCTTTTTCCCTGTGCACTGTATGATCTGGCAGCTACTCAGTTGCACCTTGATCTTCACCATATCAGAAGCTTCTCTGTGAATTTCTTGCACACACCATACATGTATATCAGTTTGGCTTGTCAGTGAGTCAGTGCGTATGATTTTATGCCGCCTTTAGCAATATTCAGCCATCTCAAACGGGGAATAAATATTTTAAAGAAGTCTTTTTTCTTCCAGTCAATGCTCTTGCATCCTCTATTATCCCGTGTTTTTTACCTCCATTCTATTACGAAACATACCCAGGACCCATTCACTACCAGGGCTTTGACTGGAATCCAACAACGCTACAAATAACCGTCCATTTAAATTACGCTTAATCTGTTGGACGTCACTGATGTGGTATGGAGATGGTGAGGGCACTTCGCCAACCAGATATTGATCCAAGCATTCACGTTAATGAAATGGAGACAAGATACACTTAAAAATGGAGGATGCACAGTGTCATTATCCGAATTATATTACATGGTAGTATCAACAATGTTGCTACATAGTAGTATCTATAGACAATAATATTTGCTATACCATTCCCAAACACGCAACATGTTGAAGTACAACGAAAGAAATTTAAACGGCGAAAGTCAAGGTGACCCGCTACACTCTATTGCACGTTGCGACCTTGTGTATAAAGTCGTTGCGACCTTGTGTATAGAGTGATATCAGTGATAAAAGAATGAAATCAAATATGCACAATGCATAATGTGCACACACCTGTAACAGTATTGAATAACTCCTTCACTTCAATGTGCAGTGAACTAGTACTGTCGCAAACACAACTTTGAAATTTGAAATGAACGACTGTTTAGTTTCAATATTTGTAGAAGGGGGTTAGTGAGTATTAAAATGCTGACGATGGAGCGAGTGAGTGAAACATGAACATGAAGATTGAGAGCTTTATGCACTACGCAACATGTTATCGTTGTTTCGGGCACGAGTGGCCCAGTCGTCTGAGGCGCCGCGATTCGCTGTGCAGAGTTGCGTCCCTTGGGCATGCCAGAAATCTATGATTGTAGGTTCGAATTCCTGTTCGCCCCGATTATGTTTCTAGGTTTGTCAGCACCATACCCGTGCTCGTGGGTTTAACCGAGGTGGTTAACGTCTGATACCTGCATCACTTCGGGCTTTCCTCCCACATTAGGCTGACACGCTGCGATATAGCTGGAATAGTGTTAAAAGCGGCGTTAAACCCAACTCACTCACTCACTGTTATCGTTGTTGTTTGTGGTCGCAAAGTGTGGCACGGTGAAGACGCGAGTACGTGTGTTTTTAACACCGCTTTTAATAGTATTTCAGTTATATCACGGCGTGTCAGCTTGTGTGACACAACGTGACGCTGATCGTAGATATTAACCACTCTAATAAACCGAAATGAAGGGTTATGGCGCGACCATTCGGGCGAAGCCGGGATTTCAATATGTACATGAGAATATGCAATTCCTAACATCTAGTCCAGGCAAAATGAGGTTTCACTTGGAACAAATTCCAACAGAATTTATTTCACCACAATGGTTCCCACAACAACATACTAAAAGCCCCAAGCAATCCCGGTTTGGGTAATATGTCTAATTTGTAAAATCCAATATGGCCGCCAATTATCAATATATCTTCCATATTTCAGATGATATTCAATTTATCGATGCAAAAAAGCTGTGTTCTATTGAAAAATAGCCATACGACTGAACGTTTTCGACAAATGTTAAATCCATTAAAATTCGAGATGGCCGACACGTTTCCTAAATACGTGTTCAAACTGTGAACTCTTTTAACTCTAAAACAGTTTACTAGGACTTATAACTTGGCACAGGAACTCACAGAAGTACAGTTAACACTTTTAGATATGAAACTCCGTCACCAGAGCCCCGTGCTGGCCAAATATTCCAAGATGGTCGCTAAGAGATTGGTGGATAGACATGGAATATCAATACACGTTTGGTCTCTGATGACGTACACGTAAGGAACGCAACTCTGCACAGTGAATTACGTCCCCTTAAGACCCCATTACACAGGACTTTTGTGCCACCTCCGAGCGATCCTAAACTGACGAGGACGCTCAATGGTCGCCTAAACCCAGAAAATCATGTTTTTATGTAACTGCTCCAGACGTTTTTCAGCAGTAACTGCTCGAGTTGTTCAGCGTCAGCAATCATAATAAAATACTGCTGGTACAAGCCCTCTATTTAAAGGTAGGCTGAGGAGGCACTACGGGCAGCTCAAAGCAGGCAGAAAAGAGGCAGAAGCATTGCCATGGTGTCTCAAGAGTTGCCGTGGTCGCCGAATGGAGGCCATACTCATCGTTCAATGCACGCTGTTGGTCGCCCAAAGAAGGCACAAGGGGGGCAGAAGCATCGCCCAGATTTACGGGACAATATTTCACCAGAACGCATCTATTACCTGACGACCATGGGGCGATCACTGGACTTTCATTTGGCAACAACGGCAATGCTTGTGCCTCCCTTCTGCCTCCTTTGAGCCACCTTTGAGCAACCAACCTCCTCGGCGACCTTTGTGCGATTGTTTTGAACATGTTCAAAAATTCACGGCAACCATGGCGTCCATGGCGATGTCTGAACCTCCTGTGTACCACCTTGGAACGACTTAGGCAACCATTCTGCCTCCTTTGAGCCTCCAACGACGACCTGGTAATTCTATGATCGCACAAAGGCACAAAGGTCGCCATCTTGTGTAAAGGCCCCATTAGACGTCTGGGCAACCTTCTACCGTCTCGCACATATACTCAAGGACATACCATGTAATTCCATGTAATTAGTTTGTATTGCAACATTAATTATACGCGACTGTCCTGTTTTGAAGCGCTATATGTCAATATTAGTGCTCACATCTGCCGTGTGTAATCTAGAGTCACATCATGCAGACATTGCGGCAGTTTCATGGGCAAGAGAGTTTCATATTGCTCTCGTCCCAGACACACAGCTGACGCCTGGACTGTCAAAATAAAATCATAACCTTTATAAGTCACCGAGATAATATTGGCCTGTGTTGATTGGCAAATTATGAGTACACATAACCCTGATCAAGAAGCTTAGTAAACCGTTTTCTATTTATTTGGTTATTTTACGAAAAAGCTACCAAATCTTGCATACGTTTACTATGGAATATTACCGAATAAATAACAGTTAGCTACATTCATAAATGGAAGAACTATTAAGCTTGATGTTGGTAAATGTTTCTAATTAATTCTAATCCTAAATTCTTCCATGAGGCAATGTCAAAATACTGCATTAGGCTTCTGTGCGGATTTTGAGAGTTTGAATGGCCCTGGTGACAGATTTCCGTCTAATTGTTCAATCCAATTGTTTCTTTCTTTGTTTCTTTGTTTGTGCGATTGTGCTTGAGTATCTGAAGACCGTATCTACATGTTGGTTCAATCGTTCAATTGACTCATGGGGAAAAAAATGTTCGTCATTGAAAAGTTGTGTTGGATAGTTAAATACGTGAAATATGAACATCGTGTTGCGTAATCACATTTCGCAACCAATTGTCACAACCTTGAAAATACTGATCTATTCACAAAGGATATTGTGGTAAGCTTTTCACGTATTTGATGTAGATCTTGATGGTATCTGTATTTTAGGCAACCAGCTTAACTGTGTCGTGACAGCGTTCCTACAAGGGACTGATCATGTTCCTCCATGGTTAAAGAAATCCCGGCGACCTGACCGAAGCCTTGAATATATGCTGACTGAGTGATGCATTGAAAATCTATACCAGCAGTGACATAACTGCTGGAAACCTGCTATATTGTGTGGCTATGTATAATGAGAAATATATTATGGAGCTGTTGTGTAGCTTTAATAGTTGCCATATCGTTGTTTTATTGTAGTGATATAACAGTTGCATGTATGTAGCACTTGTATGGCCCTTATACAGTTGTTATATAATTGTTCTATGCCTGTTTTAACCTGTATACTTCTAAGTCCTGCATCACTGGCTTTCCTTCCACATCAAGGTGACAACCCGTAATATTTTTCAGCACGTCACTAAACCAACTCATTGACTGTTGCGTGATGTGTACGTGTTATATGTAAGTTATATAGCACTTGTATGTCTGTTACAAAGTTGTTATGTATTTGTTGTGTTGCTGGTTATCTCTGTTATAAAGACCTTGTATGATTGTTTAATAACTGCTTTACGTTAGTATACCCATTGTCGCATATATTTAACTGTAGTATACTAGTTATTTACCTGTTGCATGGATGTTATCTAGATGATGTAGAGTTGTGGTATAACTGTAGTATACTAGTTATTTACCTGTTGCATGGATGTTATCTGGATGTTGTAGTGTTGTGGTATAACTGTAGTATAGTATGTATTTACCTGTTGCATGGATGTTATCTGGATGTTGTAGTGTTGTGGTATAACTGTAGTATAGTATGTATTTACCTGTTGCATGGATGTTATCTGGATGTTGTAGTGTTGTGGTATAACTGTAGTATAGTAGGTATTGACCTGTTGCATGGATGTTATCTGGATGTTGTAGTGTTGTGGTATAACTGTAGTATAGTAGTTATTTACCTGTTGCATGGATGTTATCTGGAGTTTGTAGTCTTGTGGTATAACTGTAGTATAGTAGTTATTTACCTGTTGCATGGATGTTATCTGGATGTTGCAGAGTTGTGGTATAACTGTAGTATAGTGGGTATTTACCTGTAGCATGGATGTTATCTGGATGTTGCAGAGTTGTGGTATAACTGCAGTATAGTGGGTATTTACCTGTTGCATGGATGTTATCTGGATGTTGTAGTGTTGTGGTATAACTGTAGTATAGTAGTTATTTACCTGTTTAATGGATGTTATCTGGAGTTTGTAGTCTTGTGGTATAACTGTAGTATAGTAGTTATTTACCTGTTGCATGGATGTTATCTGGATGTTGCAGAGTTGTGGTATAACTGTAGTATAGTGGGTATTTACCTGTAGCATGGATGTTATCTGGATGTTGTAGAGTTGTGGTATAACTGTAGTATAGTGGGTATTTACCTGCAGCATGGATGTTATCTGGATGTTGTAGAGTTGTGGTATAACTGTAGTATAGTAGTTATTTACCTGTTGCATGGATGTTATCTGGATGTTGTAGTGTTGTGGTATAACTGTAGTATAGTAGTTATTTACCTGTTGCATGGATGTTATCTGGATGTTGTAGAGTTGTGGTATAACTGTAGTATACTAGTTATTTACCTGTTGCATGGATGTTATCTTGATGTTGTAGTGTTGCGGTATAACTATACTATAGTAGTTATTTACCTGTTGCATGGATGTTATCTGGATGTTGTAGTGTTGTGGTATAACTGTAGTATAGTAGTTATGTAGCTGTTGCATGGATGTTATCTGGATGTTGTAGTGTTGTGGTATAACTGTAGTATAGTAGTTATTTAGCTGTTACATGGATGTTATCTGGATGTTGTAGTGTTGTGGTATAACTGTAGTATAGTAGTTATTTACCTGTTGCATGGATTTTATCTGGATGTTGTAGTGTTGTGGTATAACTGTAGTATAGTAGTTATTTAGCTGTTGCATGGATGTTATCTGGATGTTGCAGAGTTGTGGTATAACTGCAGTATAGTGGGTATTTACCTGTAGCATGGATGTTATCTGGATGTTGTAGTGTTGTGGTATAACTGTAGTATAGTAGTTATTTACCTGTTGCATGGATGTTATCTGAGTGTTGTAGTGTTGTGGTATAACTGTAGTATAGTAGTTATTTAGCTGTTGCATGGATGTTATCTGGATGTTGTAGTGTTGTGGTATAACTGTAGTATAGTAGTTATTTACCTGTTGCATGGATGTTATCTGGATGTTGTAGAGTTGTGGTATAACTGTAGTATAGTAGTTATTTACCTGTTGCATGGATGTTATCTGGATGTTGTAGTGTTGTGGTATAACTGTAGTATACTAGTTATTTACCTGTTGCATGGATGTTATCTGGATGTTGCAGAGTTGTGGTATAACTGTAGTATAGTGGGTATTTACCTGTAGCATGGATGTTATCTGGATGTTGTAGTGTTGTGGTATAACTGTAGTATACTAGTTATTTACCTGTTGCATGGATGTTATCTGGATGTTGCAGAGTTGTGGTATAACTGTAGTATAGTGGGTATTTACCTGTAGCATGGATGTTATCTGGATGTTGTAGTGTTGTGGTATAACTGTACTATAGTAGTTATTTAGCTGTTGCATGGATGTTATCTGGATATTGTAGTGTTGTGGTATAACTGTACTATAGTAGTTATTTAGCTGTTGCATGGATGTTATCTGGATGTTGTAGTGTTGTGGTATAACTGTAGTATAGTAGTTATTTACCTGTTGCATGGATGTTATCTGGATGGTGTAGTGTTGTGGTATAACTGTACTATAGTAGTTATTTAGCTGTTGCATGGATATTATCTGGATGTTGTAGTGTTGTGGTATAACTGTAGTATACTTGGTATTTACCTGTTGCATGGATGTTATCTGGATGTTGTAGTGTTGTGGTATAACTGTAGTATATACTAGGTATTTACTTGTTGCATGGATGTTATCTGGATTTTGTAATGTTGTGGTATAACTGTAGTATAGTAGTTTTTTACCTGTTGCATGGATATTATCTGGATGTTGTAGAGTTGTGGTATAACTGTTGTATAGTAGGTATTTACCTGTTGCATGGATGTTATCTGGATGTTGTAGAGTTGTGGTATACCTGTAGTAGAGAACATTGGCTGTTCTAAGGCTACGACTTTGAGAATCATGAACACAGGCTCAGTACAGACTTTTCGAATTTAGATAACCTAATCTATTAACTGAAACTGTGAAACGCATCCACCCCAGGTCACGGACGGTGTTCCTAGGAGGTAAAATATACACCTTTGTCATATTATACTGAACACAAGACGTAAGTGATCATGAATATTGTTTCGGATATTTGTACGACATTATGTCTTCACTACAATCACATGTCCCCAAACATGTTCAAGATCCCTAACTTGTTCAGTGTATATTGCCACCTCCATTGACCAATTGAGCATTCAAAACATGAACAAATTATTGGGACACAAAAGTGGTTCAACGTTTGTTTGTCTGTTGTTTATCGCCGCGCTCAGCAATATTCCAGCTGTATGACGGCGGTCTGTAAATAATTGAGTCTGGACCAGACAATCCAGTGATTGACATCATGAGCACCAGTCCACGCAATTGGGATACGATAACATGCATCAAGTCAGCGAGCCTGACCACCCGATCCCGTTAGTCGTCTCTTACTACAAGCATGGGTAGGTGAAGACCTATCCTAACCCGGATCTTCACGGGTTGTAGCTTAACGACTTTCCATCTCACCACGCCCACCACTCACCTACTCCTTGCATATCTCTCAATATTTTAAGTACATGTCGTGATTATGTCATTCTGACCTACTTAATAATAATAATAATAATGATAATGATAATAATAATGATAATAATAATAATGCCAAGGATGTGGGACATAATCTCAATGTCGGTGTTGATTTTGTTGATGGTCATGTACTGCTGGACAGTACAGAAATGAGTGTCAACTAAGCGAAGTGCCATATCAAGTCGGCCCAGGTTTTAAAGGAGAGGCAATCTGAAGGACCAATGCATCGAGTTTATGTGCAGTGTGTTGAGAAGATCAGCAATCCCGCAGGGTCCTTTGCATAGATGAAGTCGTCTGGCCTGAAAAGTAAAACAGAAGGTTTTCTGATTGCTGCTCAGGACCAGTCACTTCCCAGTCGAAACCGTATATGTGTGATTTTGCATCAACATGTAAATATGAAATGTAGATTATGTAGTGAAGTTAATGAGACTGTCCAACACATGGTCAGTGGATGCCCAGCTTTGGCACAAACACAGTATCTTAAGCGACATTATGGTGTAGCTCGATCATTTTATTACCGTCTTAGCCATGTTTGAGGTCCATCCATGGAATGACTCCGAATATGGAGAGGGCGTCATGAAAAATGATAAATACAAAATTCTTTGGAATAGGGCCGTATACAGCCTCCGACATATCCAGGCCAACAAACCTGCTCTTGTCCCTTTTGATAAATCCAATGAAATCATTTATATCATTCTGTCCCTTTATATCATTCTGTCCCTTTGACAGTAATGTGATTGACAAGAATCAGGAAAACATGGCAAATATGCAGACCTCGCGTTCGAAATGTCACACTTAGCAGAGCCATTGAAGCAGGAACAATACCGACTCAATCGGGCAGCCGGTGCTTGTTGTCATGACCTAGTATGCTACAATACTGACTGCATACACAGGTGCATAAGTGAATGCACACCCCATAATGTTATCCACCAACTCTCAGTTCAATCGCTCAATTTCCCTCGATTTGAATCCGGACGCGATTTGAAGCTGACGAAGGGATACATGTTACAGAGTTTCCTTATGGGATATCAACTCTTATATGTGACATAAACAAGGGAACAAGATAGTTGTGTATGCTGCTAATCAATAGGACACTCCACAGCTGACGAGCTTGGTGAGTATAAACAGCTCCCGGGGAGAAACAGAGCGTGACATAGTAGAGAGAGGGCTGTGGTACAACGAATGGACAATGACGAGGTAAATGTCGTTTCAAAACACTTCAGAAACATTTGAGTTAGCTGTTGTCTCACCTCTGATTATCTGTTGGGTGTAGTTGGGTGACTACACTGTGAAGACAACTTGCCTACACTCATAGATCCTGGTGTGTTTCTGCTACGTTTCTAAACCTACTGCCACATTTTGCCTATTGTATTGTAGGTATCTTCCTATGTCATAACGTTGAACGTTTGTCCACATGGGTCACACTGACATCTATTCTGACCATCTCTCGGTTGCAGCTGAAGCTTGCCACGTCGGTCTGACGTCTCATACGTGAAGTGTAGATTTGACGGCCACATCGACTGATCACCAAGAGCAACGCGGAAGCTAGCAACTGCAACGTGCACCGATAGCAACGTGCAACTTTAATTTGCGAAGATGTTCCCGAGAAGAAGGTGAGAGGGAGAGGGAGTGGCGTGGGTATGATTTGGGTATTGACACTCTCTGAATACAGCTGAACTTTTCCTTGTATGATAAAATTAATGACCTACAATAACAGCTCAAACTCTGCTTCGATGAAAATATGCTCCGATCTGTTGTGAATATGTTCCTGTTTGAATGTAAGGAAGTTTGAATAATGTTTGGATTTATAATAGTTATCAAATCTATTCATGGCAGCCTGCCTGCCTCACCATGTGATATGATTAATACTCTATGCTGAGCGCCGATAATAACATACGTAAATAAGCGGTTATCTTGCAATGGTGTATGCACAGTAAACCATTTCGAGTGCAAACCCATTTCTGTACTTTTGTTTCGAGCAAGGAATACAAAACTCATAGTGATGCGTCATATAAAAGTCTGAGTCTTGTATTCAACGTTTGGGGGTGAGGTGCAGTGGGGTTCCGTGAAGATCCGGGTCTTCAGCAACCCATGCTTGCCGTCAAAGGCGACTATGCTTGTCGTGGTCAGGCTCGCTGATGTGGTTAATGCGTGTCATCGTGTCCCAATTGTGTGGATCGATGTTCATGATATCAATAACTACATTGTCTGGTCCAGACTCGATTATTTACAGACCGCTGTCATATAGCTGGAATATTGCTGAGTGTGAGGTTAAACAGCAAATAAACAAACAATAGGGTTTAACGTCGCGTTCAAGATTATTGCAGTTCTGTAGTGACGTGTGAACGTGGCTGCTTTTACCGACTATTGCCGGTTTTATTGTGTTAACCCAGTGAGACACCATGCCGCTGTTTAACTTGGATGCTCCAATCAGACAAGGGATATTGACTCCGAGTCTACAAGTCCTACTTTTATCCCCTTCATGCCGAGCACCAGGCAGGGTAACAACAAGTACCATCTTTTAACGTCTTTTGGTATGACGCATACGGGGATCAAACCACAGACCTTTCTGAGAAAATGATTTGGATGCTGCTTTAACGTTACTGAGAAATACTTGCACATTACAAAAAATACATATGATAACTATTTTATCACAGGCTTGTCTGGTACAGACTCGAGTATTTACAGACTAGCGTCATATTGCTGGAATATTGCTGAGTGCAGCTTTTGGCGTTTCACGGAGTTGCTGGAGATAGCATGGGCGAATGGATATTGCTCGGGAAATCGCAGTTCCATAGCTGCTTTGAACATTTCTGTCGATATTCCAAGAGTAATGTTTTTAGACATCCCCCTGATCGTTAGAGCATTGATGGGAAACATTGCGCGATACAATCCTTGTGATGCTCATGACGGCAATCCCCCGGTGAAGACCCGGGTAACAATAGGTCTTCAGCAACCCGTGCTTGTCGTAAGAGGCGACTATGCTTGTCGTAAGAGGCGACTAAGAGGATCGGGTGGTCAGACGGGTGACTTGGTTCATGCAATTGCATAGTTCGATGCTCATGGGATCAATCACTGGATTGTCTGGTCCACACTTGATTATTCACAGACCGCAATCATATAGCTGGAATGTTGCTGAGTGCGGCGTTTACCAATAATCATGAGGGAAATCTGAGAACGTTCCCGGGAATGCCAGTGCATGTGCTGTTTGGAAACTACTGGGAACATTTATGGGGACAAAGCCTGGGACATTAAAGAGAAGATTAATAGGGATATTAACTGAAAATCCGTGCCAACCTGTGCGTATTGCGGGCGCATTGCTGGGACATCCCAAAAGACATTCCTTGGGACAATCTTGGTGACAGTTCTGATCACATTGCTGTGTAGACAGTGCTATGCATGATGCTAGAGACACTAATATATCTAGGGGCATTACTAGGGACGGTCCTTGTGGCAGTCCAAACATTGCAAGGATCGTTGTTGGGACAATTGCTCGGGACAGTGCTTTATATAATATTCAATATGTGTGGGCTCAGTTCTGCTCCTTGTCGGTACCTATTATTGAGATCAGTGGCGATCAAGGTTAGAATATATCTTCAGCGACCCATGCCTGTCGTAAGAGACGACTGGCGGGATCGGGTGGTCAGGCTCGCTGACTTGGTTAATCCATGTCATAGTAGCCCAAATGCGCGGAGCGATGCTCAGGATGTCGATCACTGGATTGTTTGGTAAAGACTGTATTCACAGACTGACGACATATAGCTGGAATATTACTGAGTGCAGCGTTAACAACAAAGACACGTCTACCTTAATAAACTAATAAACAAACTTATTGTTGAACACTGTTGTTTCAGATGTAACTTCAGATATTACGCACATAGCGTGTACGGCAGACGTCGTGCCAATTCCTGGATGAGAGATAGCCCCTGGTTACCAACTGTCTGCCCAAGCAGCATAAATATAGTTTCAACCGCCACCTCGAAACCAGGTAAAAATACCGTTCCGTTCGCTCTGCCTCATAATCATGGTATTAGCGGATTGTATTTGGTATGAATATGTGCGTGTGCGTTTTTGTTTGTAGGCGTTGGCATGAATGTGGATGGGTTAGGATGTGGGTGTGGGTGATGACATGGTTTTGGGAGTTGGTATTGGTGTGGATGTGGATGTGGATCTTGGTGTGGTTGTGGATAAGGATGTGGGTGTGGGTGATGGCATGGTTGTTGGAGCTTGCATGGGTGTGGATGTGGCTGTAGATCTAAGTGTGGTTGTGGGTAAGGATGTGGGTGTGGGTGATGGCATTGTTGTTGGAGCTGGCGTGGGTGTGGATGTGGATGTTTGTGTGGCTGTGAGTTGGCTTAGATGTGGTTGTGGATTTGGATGTGGATGTGTGTGTGTGGGGGGGTTGAATGTGGGTGATAGCATGGTTGTGGACGTTTGTATTGGTGTGGAGGGAGTATGGATGTGGAGGTGAAGGTAGGTGTGGATGTGGATGTTAGTGTGAGAGTCGGTTGGAGTTCATGTGGTTGTGGGTTAGGTGAGGGGAGGTGAAATGGGGTTTATCGTCGCGTCCAAGATTATTTCACTTATATAATGGCGTGCATGCATGCGTGTGTGTGTGCGTGCGCGCGCGCGTGCGTGGGGGGAGGGGGGTGTACTGGTACGGACAAATGCCGATTTTATAGTGCTAGCCTAATACAATAGATGGGAGTTGGCATAGGTGTGGATGTGGGTGTGGATGTAGATATGGATGTTGTTGGTGGTGTGGACGTGGTTGTGGGTGGGGGTGATGGCAAGGTTTTTGGCGTTGGTGTGGATGTGGATGTTGGTCTGGACGCGGATATGGAAGTTAGTATGGATGTGGATGTGGATATGGTTTTGAATGTGGGTTGGTGTGGATTCTGATGTGGATGTTGGTGTGGGTGATAGCATGGTTGTGGGCTTTGGCATTTCTGAAGATGTGGATGTGGATGTGGATGTAGATGTGGATGTGGACGTGGATGTGGATGTGGATATGGTTTTGGATGTTGATTTGGATGTGGGTTGGTGTGGATTCTGATGTGGATGTGGATGTTGGTGTGGGTGATAGCATGGTTGTGGGCTTTGGCATTGCTGAAGATGTGGATGTGGATGTGGATGTGGACGTGGACGTGGACGTGGACGTGGACGTAGATGTGGAAATGAATGTGGATGTTGATATGGTTTTGGATGTTGACTTGGATGTGGGTTGGTGTGGATTCTGATGTGGATGTGGATGTGGATGCTGGTGTGGGTGATAGCATGGTTGTGGGCTTTGGCATTGCTGAAGAGGTGGGTATGGATGTGGATGTGGACGTGGATTTGGATGTGGATGTGGACGTGGATGTGGATTTGGATGTGGATGTGGATATGGTTTTGGATGCTGATTTGGACGTTGGTTGGTGTGGATTCTGATGTGGATGTGGTTGTGGTTGTGGTTGTGGTGGGTGGACGTGGATGTGGATATGGATGGTGAATGTGGGTTGGTGGGGATATTGATGTGGATGTGGGTGATAGCATGGTTGTGGGCTTTGTCCTTGGCGTGGAGGTGGTTGTGGATTTTGTTGTTGGTGTAGGCGTGGGTATTGGTTGGGATATCGGTAAGGGTGACTGTGTGATTGTGTTTACGGAGGTGCCATGTATGAACGAGGGTCAGGGAGTAAATACAATTCCAGGTGTAATGTTGTCGTGGACGAGTGGTGGCTTGATTGTCCAACTGTGCACATTTCTATCTTTGAAATCAAATTTATGCACACCTGACACACTCAGTATGGTGTGTGGTATGCGTTAATGGTATGGTTGCCGGCATGTTGTAGAGACTACCAAGCCCAAAGCAGAAATACCACCTGTTCCTGAAACTGAGTTAGCAACAATACTCCATGTCACCGGGGTCGACTTGCACATTGCCGACAACACCAAGACCCACAACACCGACATGTACGAGTGTACACAAGACCGAGTCAGTGGGGGCACCAACAAGAAGGCGCGGCTCGTCCTACGTAGAGGTCAAGAGTTCACGATGACCATCCAATTTGACAGAGCGTATGACATCAAGAAGAATGACATCACATTTGACTTTACACTAGGTAGGCAGCATAATATGTAATTATCAGGTCTTGTAAAGATGCAAGCTGGGTCAATAACTTGTGTCTATGACGTGTCAACTTGTAGGCTTAGTCAATAGATTTGTGTCTAGGACATGTCGAAATGTAGGCTGTGTCAATGGATTTGTGTCTAGGACATGTCAACTTGTAGGCTATGTCAATGGATTTGTGTCTTGGACATGTCAAGATGTAGGCTATGCCAATGGATTTGTGTCTATGACGTGTCAACTTGTAGGCTTTGTCAATAGATTTGTGTCTAGGAAATGTTGAGATGTAGGCTGTGTCAATGGACTCTGTCTAGGCCATGTCAAGATTGTAAAGAAATTATTTGTCACAATACAATGTTTATAACTCTTATAACTCATTCGTCCGGCAGTCCAGTAGATTATTTGAAACTAAAACCAGGCATATTAACGCCTTTGAAACGATAAGCATCAGGGTGACTGGGTGAGTTCTAACGGAGGGGGTAATGTTATAGATGAATCACAACGGAGCAGGATTGCAGTTGCTGTATTGTGTTACTACAGGAGGTGAAGATGAGGATAATCAGAAGGTCGTCAAGTCCTTCAGACTGGAGGAATCTGGAGCTGCCCCCTACAAACCCCGGAAGTGGGGAGCGAACCTGGTGGAGAAGAAGGGGAAATCTCTTACAGTGTCAGTATTCATCCCCGCGTCATCACCCGTGGGGGAGTGGGAGCTGAGTGTCAATACTGTCGTGGGCGTCAAGGACGGCGAAGACATCGTCTGGAAGTACAACCACGACGAAGAGGTCATCGTTCTCTTCAACCCCTGGTGTAAAGGTATGTGCATAAAAGCGACAAAACGTTTCCACCATCATACGATCATCAATCGTGTCCATCATCATACGTTGATCAGCAGTTTCCATCATCAAGAAGTGTAAAGATACGTATGTAGAACGGTCATATGAAATACGCCTCAACCCCTGGTGTAGAGGCATATCAAACAATACCCAACCCTGCATGTAAAGATACGTGTGTAGGAACAGTCATATGAAATACGCCTCAACCCCTGGTGTAGAGGCATATTAAACAATACCCAACCCTGCATGTAAAGATACGTGTGTAGGAACTGTCATATGAAATACGCCTCAACCCCTGGTGTAGAGGCATATCAAACAATACCCAACCCTGCATGTAAAGATACGTGTGTAGGAACAGTCATATGAAATACGTCTCAACCCCTGGTGTAGAGGCATATCAAACGATATCCAACCCTGCATGTAAAGATACGTATGTAGGAACAGTCATATGAAATATGCCTCAACCCCTGGTGTAGAGGCATATCAAACAATACCCAACACTGCATGGAAAGATACGTATGTAGGAACTGTCATATGAAATACGCCTCAACCCCTGGTGTAGAGGCATATCAAACAATACCCAACACTGCATGTAAAGATACGTATGTAGGAACAGTCATATGAAATATGCCTCAACCCCTGGTGTAGAGGCATATCAAACAATACCCAACACTGCATGGAAAGATACGTATGTAGGAACAGTCATATGAAATACGCCTCAACCCCTGGTGTAGAGGCATATCAAACAATACCCAACCCCGCATATAAAGATACGTGTGTAGGAACAGTCATATGAAATACGCCTCAACCCCTGGTGTAGAGGCATATCAAACAATATCCAACACTGCATGTAAAGATACGTATGTAGGAACAGTCATATGAAAAATGCCTCAACCCCTGGTGTAGAGGCATATCAAACAATATCCAACACTGCATGTAAAGATACGTATGTAGGAACAGTCATATGAAAAATGCCTCAACCCCTGGTGTAAAGGCATATCAAACAATACCCAACCCCGCATGTAAAGATACGTGTGTAGGAACAGTCATATGAAATACGCCTCAACCCCTGGTGTAAAGGCATATCAAACAATACCCAACCCCGCATGTAAAGATACGTGTGTAGGAACAGTCATATGAAATACGCCTCAACCCCTGGTGTAGAGGCATATCAAACAATACCCAACACTGCATGTAAAGATACGTATGTAGGAACTGTCATATGAAATATGCCTCAACCCCTGGTGTAGAGGCATATCAAACAATACCCAACACTGCATGTAAAGATACGTATGTAGGAACTGTCATATGAAGTACGCCTCAACCCCTGGTGTAGAGGCATATCAAACAATACCCAACACTGCATGTAAAGATACGTATGTAGGAACTGTCATATGAAATATGCCTCAACCCCTGGTGTAGAGGCATATCAAACAATACCCAACACTGCATGTAAAGATACGTATGTAGGAACTGTCATATGAAGTACGCCTCAACCCCTGGTGTAGAGGCATATCAAACAATACCCAACACTGCATGTAAAGATACGTATGTAGGAACTGTCATATGAAATATGCCTCAACCCCTGGTGTAGAGGCATATCAAAAAATACCCAACACTGCATGTAAAGATACGTATGTAGGAACTGTCATATGAAATACGCCTCAACCCCTGGTGTAGAGGCATATCAAACAATACCCAACACTGCATGTAAAGATACGTATGTTGGAACAGTCATATGAAATATGCCTCAACCCCTGGTGTAAAAGCATATCAAACAATACCCAACCCTCCGTGTAAAGATAAGTGTGTAGGAACAGTCATATGAAACACGCCTTAACCAAGGCTTAAGAATTACGTTTCTGGTCAAACGAGCAATAGGCGGAAATAAAATGGCACAGGGACCAATGAAATGTATACTGTTGTGCAGTTCGCTACCATTTGATTCTAGTTTTTCGGCTTTAAATGATGACAATTGAAAACAAACGTTATCGTGATCCGCCAAGAGTAACTAAACATCCATACAAAAAACTGCACACAGGAATGTTTGATGATGGCTAAAAATGAAACAAAACAGAAATATTTTTTTCCGTAGTGATGTATTTGATACGGGTATCATCGTTGTGTTGGACATCAGGTTTGCAGTGTTTTGGCGTCACGTTTCAGCCTTGTAACATTTTGATGTTCTGGTCACGTTCAATTTTCACGTGTATTTTTTGCCCTGTAGCTTGGCAGTGCGAAAACTCAACATCAGAACTGCGACTAGAGATCATACGTTTGTTACATACATGTTCAACGAATCGCATACAGAATGTTCGTATAGACTTTTCAAGTGTATATTTTCTTTTGCCCACCAGTAAATTTATACGGGTATACTAATCGTCCTGATAACTAGACGAGATGTGAGCGAATCTTCACCTTCTGAGGCAAATATATGCATACCGTACTGAAGACACTGAAACTAACATTACCACTGATGTTTCAGAGGACCTCGTTTACATGGCTGACAAAGACTGGCTCAAAGAGGCTGTACTGAATGACTCGGGGTGTGTCTATCGTGGTTTCTCAATGTACATACAACCCCGTCCTTGGTATTTTGGACAAGTGAGTTCAGCTATAATTTTGATGTTCATATTTCCAATGGGGCGGCCGGGTAGCCTAGTGGTTAAAGCGTTCGCTCGTCACGCCGAAGACCCAGGTTCGATTCCCGACATGGGTACAATGTGTGAAGCCCATTTCTGGTGTCCCCCGCCGTGATATTGCTGGAATATTGCTAAAAGCGGCGTTAAACCATACTCACTCACTCATATTTCCAACTCGCACATTGAAGGAGACTAAACTCAAGGACATAAGAAACGTCACCTCAACTATTTTTTTCGATATATTTTCAACAAATGTCAAAATACCTTTTAATATAGATTAAAACGTATCGCCTAAACACAACTTATTCATTCCTATCACTGACATGCGCAAAATGCCCTTATTGCTCGGAAATAAAGGAATAACCCTGGAATACATTCCCGTATGCAAATCTAGTATAAAAGGGGTGCGAAAATCTTCTTTGGCATTTGCACATTCAGTTGCCAAAAGTGGTCATGCCTCGATTAACATTGGAACAGAGAGAAAGGGCAATGGGAATGTTGGATATGGGGACAACCCAGGCCCATGTTGCTGGGGTAATGGGTTGTTCGAGAAGGACGACACTGAGGTTAGTCAGCCGGCCAAGGCAGACAGATGGAACAGCAGACAGGCCTAGGAGCGGAAGACCCAGAGTTACCTCCCCTCCGGAAAACCGCCATTTACGGCTGCTTCACCTTAGGAACAGATACCTCACAGTGACATCATCGGGACGACATGCTCTTGGTCATCCCATCAGCACGGTGGTCTGAGAGACTACCGACCGTTCAAGGGCATGACGTTAACGCGTCATAATCGACTTCAGAGAATGAGGTGGGCGAGGAATGTCGAGCGATGGCAGCAGATAATTTGGAGCAGAGTACTGTTTAGCGATGAGAGCAGGTTCCGAATCTTCAAAGCAAATGCAGGTGCGTTTTTATCGGCGGCCAGGGGAACGGACGGCACCTTGTTGCGTGCAGGAAATTGAACCATACGATGGTGGCAGTGTGATGGTCTTGGATGGGATTTGTGGAGACATGAAGACGGATCTGGATGTTATTGATGACAATCTTACCGCTGCACGCTACATCAATGAAGTGTTAATGGCAGTACAACTGGCGTCACCCGCAAACGTTATTCCAACAATATAACGCAACGCCTCGTACAGCCCGCATTACCAGAGCATTTTTCAACGCCAACAACGTGAACCGTCTTCCTTGGCCGGCAAGATCTCCTGCCATGTCTCCAATAGAACATCGTGGGACCACTTTGGACGACAGATTAGGCAACGTCAGCCACGTCCAGAAACAAGAGTGGCGTTAGCACAGGCATTGCAGGCAACATGGCGTCTGATCCCTGTGCATGCCATAAGACGACTGATTTCCTCTGGTCGCGATCGCTGTCGTGTCAGAGCCTGCATCGAAGCTGAGGGGTGACACACTCGATATTGACTGGGTAGTTGCTTTTTCTAACATTTTGAAAGTGGCGGCGCTTTTTCATTGGTGATCGAATATTGGAGACTCACACTTCTTCGGGAAACATGTCCATGAAATTAATTTCTTCCGCTTGATTTGTCAGTGTTTATGCAAACATATAGTAAAATGTCCATGTTTAAAATACAACAATTTGTGACTTTGTAAATTTACAAGGTGACGTGTCTTATGTCCTTGAGTTTATATTGACTTTTTACATTTCTGCATTCAAACTATTTGCAATGTAATTATACGTTGTTTGTTGTTAAAAGACCGCACTCAGCAATATTTCAGCTATATGACGGCGGTCTGTAAATAATCGAATCTGCACCAGAAAATCAGTGATTGACAACATGAGCAACGATCTACACAATTGTGATACGATGACATGCATCAACCAAGCCAACGAGCCTGACCACCCGATCCCGTCTGTCGCCTCTTTCGAGAAGCATGAGTTGCCGAAGACATATTCTCACCCGGGTACAAAAAGTGAAATGTAATTATTCGTAGTGCAGTGAAAATCAACCCAGCTTCAATAGTGTAACCCCGATGTAGAGCAGCACTATGTTATTAAATATTTGATTTTAACTGAATGTAAGAAAAATAAATTAAGCAAAACAATCAACAACTTACAAACACAATATCATTCTTGAGATGTTGAGCTACATCAATAAAATTATAGGTGAGGTGAAATGGGGTTTAACGTCGCGTCCAAGATTATTGCACTTATATATGCGACGTGCATGTACGTGTGTGTGTTTGTGTGGCTGCTTGTACTAGTCCGGACTGATGCCGAACAGCTCACTGAGATACCATGCCGCAGTTTAACATGAATAACCCACTCAGACACAGTATACTGACTCCGAGCCGACCAGTCCTTGTTTTAGCCCCTTAATGCCGAGCGCCAGACATGGTAACAACAAGTTCCATCTTTTAACGTCTTTTGGTATGACGCGCCCAGGGATCGAACCCCGGACCTTCCGCTCTCCGGGCGGACGCTCTACCACTAGACCACGGAATCGGTCCAAAAAAATTATAAGTGTCTAATACCATTAATTCGCCATATTGTTTTTTACGTAGTTCTATAAGGTGATACATTTTTTGCAAAAATTCGATGACTTGGAAAGAAGATAGATTCTGAGGATGCATGATGTTTGACCTCACTTTATACATGTAGATGATGTGTATGGCAGCTCATGTCACTTCTCAAGCGTCTTTCTCCAGATGTTTATTCCTGAGCTTTTATATTTCAAATATCCCAGCCCCATGGGGACTTCCGGTTATAATAGATGCCCAGCAACCCATGTGGCGACATAATGAATCGGGCGGGGAAGCTCGGTTCGTCGCGGATCATCGTACCCCGACGGTGTGGATCGTTCCTCATCGTCTTAATCACAGGATTGTCCGGTCTTATGTTTAGGCTGTCGTCACATAGCTGGACTATTGCGCGGTGAGACGGAGGTCAGGTGAAATAGGGTTTAACGTCGAGTCCAAGATTATTGCACTTATATAGCAACGTACATGCATATTTGTGTGTGTGTGTGTGTGTGTGGCTGTTTGTACTAGTCCTGACTGATGCCGATTTATAGTGCTAGCCCACTGAGATACCATGACCGCATTTTAACATGCATACCCGACTCAGACACTTTATACTTACTTCGAGCTGACCAGTCCTTAATGTCGAGCGTCAGACAGCGGCATTTTGGTATGACGCGGCCGGGGATCGAACCCACGACCTTCCGCTCTCCGGGCGGACGCGCTACCACTAGACCAAGGATGCGGTCGAATAGTGTGCGGCGTTAAACAAACTCAACAACAATAATAACCTTCTCGGTTTCAGTTTGAAGACCAGGTACTCGAGGCGTCTCTCCATCTACTGCGGAAAGCCTTCAAGTTTGATGCTTCGCCAGCCCTGGGAAGCATTGTGAGAGTCACACGTGCCCTCTCCAAGATTGTAAGTAGTGTCTGAAAGCCAATGAACTAACACACCCTATACTCGCGCACCTGCTCGCAATGAAGGATTGTGTACACACAAAGAGAACAATGTCCTCTTTGCAGGGTTATCTGGTAGTGTGAGCTGCGCTTGCGCTTACATCTTCATTGTGTTGCAGGTGAACTCTATAGACGACGCCGGGGTGTTGGTGGGCAACTGGTCGGGTTACTATTTCGGTGGTACCGCACCCTCCACCTGGAGCGGGAGTGTGAAGATTCTCAAGCAGTACATGACAACAACCAAACCAGTGAAGTATGGGCAGTGCTGGGTGTACTCTTGTGTTCTCACTACAGGTAAAACAACTGTTTAAAAACAGATGCTGTATATGAGTTACCCATTCACCAAAGTCATCTTATCGCTGCGACCATGGTTTACCATAGCCTTAAGATAATCGTAGCGCTACGACCACTTTGTGTGACAGGGGATATTTTACGGATGGTTCATAGCAGTGATTATCGGGTACTGTTGTTGACAGGAAATTTCTTACAGTGAAGAAAGATGGGAATGAGGACTTTTTCAGTAACGATGCTTCACTACAAAAAATAGTAATGTTGTGAGGTGGCACAGTTTGGTCTCGGCATCATGACATAATATAATAAAGCATCAAGGTGATAATGGAGTGTTTTGTTCAGTCGGGTATTTTAGGGGTGTTTTACTACAATAAAACAGCAAGATTCTCGGTCTTTTTCAATCGGGGATGCTAAGCATGTTTTACTACAATAAAACAGCAAGATAATAAGTGGTGTGTTTTAGTCGGGGATTCAATGGGTGATTTACAACAATAAAAATGCAAGATGATAAGATCTTTTTCAGTCGGGAATTGTAGGAGTGTTTTATTATAATAAAACGACAAGATGATGAGATCATTTTCAGTCGGGGATTCTATGGGTGGTTTACTACACTGAAACAGCAAGATGATAAGATCGTTTTCAGTCGGGGATTGTAGGAGTGGTTTATTATAATAAAACGACAAGATGATGAGATCATTTTCAGTCGGGGATTCTATGGGTGTTTTACAACACTGAAACAGCAAGATAATAAGATCTTTTTCAGTCGGGAATTGTAGGAGTGTTTTACTATAATAAAACGACAAGATGATGAGATCATTGTCAGTCGGGGATTCTATGGGTGGTTTACTACACTGAAACAGCAAGATGATAAGATCTTTTTCAGTCGGGGATTGTAGGAGTGTTTTACTATAATAAAACGACAAGATGATGAGATCATTTTCAGTCGGGGATTCTAGGGGTGTTTTACAACACTGAAACAGCAAGATGATAAGATCATTTTCAGTCGGGGATTCTAGGGGTGTTTTACGACACAGAAACAGCAAGATGATGAGATCTTTTTCAGTCAGGGATTGTAGGAGTGATTTACTATAATAAAACGACAAGATGATGAGATCATTTTCTGTTTGGGATTCTAGGGGTGTTTTACTTCACAGAAACAGCAAGATGATGAGATCTTTTTCAGTCGGGGATTGTAGGAGTGATTTACTATAATAAAACGACAAGATGATGAGATCATTTTCTGTTTGGGATTCTAGGGGTGTTTTACGACACAGAAACAGCAAGATGATGAGATCTTTTTCAGTCGGGGATTGTAGGAGTGTTTTACTATAATAAAACGACAAGATGATGAGATCATTTTCAGTCGGGGATTCTAGGGGTGTTTTACAACACTGAAACAGCAAGATGATAAGATCTTTTTCAGTCGGGGATTGTAGGAGTGTTTTACTATAATAAAACGAAAGATGATGAGATCATTTTCAGTCGGGGATTCTAGGAGTGTTTTGCAACACTGAAACAGCAAGATGATGAGATCTTTTTCAGTCGGGGATTGTAGGAGTGTTTTACTATAATAAAACGACAAGATGATGAGATCCTTTTCAGTCGGGGTTTTAGGGGTGCTCTCTACAATGGGACAACATGTTTCATGTATCTTGTCATTACTGATGAATCTCTACCTACAGTGTGTCGGGCGCTGGGCATCCCTTGTCGCAGTGTCACCAACTTTAAGTCGGCCCACAACACTGACAAGGAGCACCTGAGCTGTGACACGTACAACTACAAGTTGCCAAATGGAGAATTGGAAGAGGAAAAAATAGACTCCGTGTGGTAGGCATAATCGAGAATATGTACAAAGACGAAAGTTTGATCACATAACTCTTATTAATAACAGAACTTTAATAAGGATTATGATCATGCAGAATTTTGTTATAATGATCTTACCGACAGATTATTATTCCAGCTGTGTTCACACAAAAACAGCTTTCAAGAAAGACAAGTGAAGTGGGTATTGGTTTTTTTAATGAAAATAATCGAATCTGGACCAGAAAATCCAGTGATTGACAACATGAGCGTCGATCTACGCAATTGGGATACGATGATATGCATCAACCAAGTCAGCGAGCCTGACCTACGATCCCGTTAGTCGTCTCTTACTACAAGCATGGGTTGCTAAAAACTGTTCCTTACCAGGATCTTCACGAGTCGGGTAGCTCATTTAATTATTTACACAAACAAACCTGTAGACAAGGGTATGAAATCAGTGACATCAATCAGAAAAATAATGAAACACAAGCCCCGCACATTCTTCTATCAGCCAATCAGGTAACAGTAGTCCGTCAGTGGGCGTGGCCTAAAGTTATCGTTTCATGGTAACTTAAACGCAATAGAATTGCGTCTTCATACCCAATCAAATGCCACAGAATTACTTGGTTGCAATATATTTATCATATAATGATCGGTACTGTGGTCGGAATACTGCTTGGCCCTGGTCGTATCGTACAATGATTGATGATATGGGAGGAACCAAACCTGTTATTCCAGGAATTTCCATGTGTGGAACGAGGCGTGGATGAGTCGGCCGGACCTGACAGACAGCGAGGGGGGAGGTTTGGTGTACGACGGCTGGCAGGTCATAGACGCCACCCCTCAGGAGGAAAGTGACGGTGGGTGCATACCTGCGCTGTAGCCATGGCGACATGAAGAGACCGTCCCATTAATTGATATTCGGGGCCCGGGAGGGATTTTTGTTAGAGACAGGATATGTTTTCGGTCGCTGAATAAACAAGTAACATGTTTACGTATCTAAGTAATGTAGTATACTATACATATAGATAGTACAGTAACGAGAAGATCATCGTATTGTCATTTGCAATGTCTTAACGGTAGGAAAACAACTAACAGATAATGACACAAAAGTCAATCCTGTTGAAATATTCAAAAAAGCCTTTAAAATAAAAATGCAACGTCAATAACCTGATGTACCGGCACTCCACATGTTTCGAAGTAAATATTATGTAGGTACGCCGGACATTGACTGAACATGAAAGTGATCGATTCTACCCTCCCCAGGCTCGTATCAGTGCGGGCCTTGCCCCGTCATCGCAGTGAAGGAGGGTCACGTCAATGTCGGCCTCGACACCGCATTCGTCTTTGCCGAGGTGAACGGGGACAAAGTTGAGTGGCTGGTGGACCCGAAGAAAAAAAACTTCATACAACTGTCCAGGGTCAGAAACGCGTACGTAATATAGGGTCTTGACCTGGGTCATCTTCAAATTAATGTGGCTCGCAGATGGAGGCATGGTGTGTTATAACGGGATAATTATAATGTAATGGGATACTGCGGCAAGTGTATAAATATTCTTTGGGCTATACCATGTAACATATAACCTTCCAGTTACGGCAGGTGTATCAATACCCATTAGGCCCTACCATATAACATAGCTTCTTCCACTGATGACAAGTGTATCAATACACAATAGGCTAATACCCTTTAGGCTAACATGTCTTCCAGTGATGGCAAGTGTATCACTACTATTTATGCTATACCATGTAACATATCACCTTCCAGTGATGGCAAGTCTATCAGTGCTATTTATGCCATACCATGTAATATATTACCTTTCAGTGATGGCAAGTCTATCACTACTATTTATGCTATACAATGTAACATATTACCTTCCAGTGATGACAAGTGTATCAATGCCATGTGTGCTATACCATGTAACATATTACGTTCCAGTGATGGCAGGTGTAAAACTACTATTTATGCTATACCATGTAACATATAACCTTCCAGTGATGGCAGGTGTATCAATACCCTTAAGCTATACCCTTAAGTTATATAGTACCAATGAGGCTATATCACCTAACACGATACCTTCCAGTGTTGGCAAGTATACCAGTACCAATGAGGCTATATCACCTAACACGATACCTTCCAGTGTTGGCAAGTATATCAGTACCAATGAGGCTATATCACCTGACACGATACCTTCCAGTGTTGGCAAGTATATAAGTACCAATGAGGCTATATCATCTAACACGATACCTTCCAGTGTTGGCAAGTTCATCAGTACCCACGCGCCTACCGGCGAGCCGTACAATGAGGACGAAAAAGAAAAAGAAAGACTTGACATCACGAGAGAGTACAAGTATGAGGAAGGTACGTCAGACTTAGGTCGATGTACATGTATCTATCTAAAGTGTCAGTATATTAATATCGATTTTATTATTTTATAGGAAGATAGATATAAATAGTGAGTGAGTGAGTTGGGTTTTACGCCGCTTTTAACAATATTCCAGTTATATCGCGGCGTGTCAGCTTAATGTGGGAGGAAAGCCCGAAGTGATGCAGGTCTCAGACGTTTACCACTTCGGTGAAACCCACGAGCACGGGTATGGTGCTGACAAACCTAGAAACATAATCGGGGCGAACCGGGATTCGAACCCACAATCATAGGTTTCTAGCGTGCCCAAGGGACGCAACTCTGCACAGCGAATCGCGGCGCCTCAGACGACTGGGCCACCCGTGCCCCCAGATATAAATAGAGATATGAGGCTATAAATATAATATACAGAGAAAACGTACAGTTATCCAGCTGATGCGGACAAGAGTATCGGATAAGATTTATACATGCATACTAGGAGTTTATTCAAGCATCCTAAGAGTGAGTACATGTATCCTAACAGAGAGTACAAGTATGCAGTTATCATAGGTTGAACTGAGTGATATCTTGATATGGAACTAATTCCAGGTTCCAAAGAAGAGCGTGCCGCAGTCCGGCGGGCGGAGCGGACGTTTAGGTTGGCCAACTTTGATGGAGAAGAGGGGGAGGAGCCGACACCAATAGAGGTAAGGATGGAGAGGAACAAACACTAGCAGTAGAGGTAAGGATGGAGGGGAACACCACCAGTAGCGGTAAGGATGGAGGGGAACACCACCAGTAGAAGTAAGGATGGAGGGGAACACCACCAGTAGAGGTAATGACGAAGGGGGAACACCACCAGTAAGTGTAAGGATGGAGGGGAACACCACCAGTATAGGTAAGGATGGAGTGGAACACCACCAGTAAGTGTAAGGATGGAGGGGAACACCACCAGTAGAGGTAAGGATGGAGCGGAACACCACCAGTAGAGGTAAGGATGGAGGGGAACACCACCAGTAAGTGTAAGGATGGAGGGGAACCCCACCAGTAGAGGTAATTGTGGAGGTAGGGATGGAGGGGAACACCACCAGTAGCGGTAAGGATGGAGAGGAACACCACTAGTAGAGGTAAGGATGGAGGGGAACACCACCAGTAGAGGTAAGGATGGAGGGGAACACCACCAGTAGAGGTAAGGATGGAGGGGGAACACCACCAGTAGAGGTAATGACGAAGGGGGAACACCACCAGTAAGTGTAAGGATGGAGGGGAACATCACCAGTATAGGTAAGGATGGAGTGGAACACCACCAGTAGAGGTAGGGATGGAGGGGAACACCACCAGTAGAGGTAAAGATGGAGTGGAACACCACCAGTAAGTGTAAGGATGGAGGGGAACATCACCAGTATAGGTAAGGATGGAGTGGAACACCACCAGTAAGTGTAAGGATGGTGGGGAACACCACCAGTAAGTGTAAGGATGGAGGGGAACACCACCAGTAGAGGTAAAGATGGAGTGGAACACCACCAGTAAGTGTAAGGATGGAGGGGAACATCACCAGTATAGGTAAGGATGGAGTGGAACACCACCAGTAGAGGTAGGGATGGAGGGGAACACCACCAGTAGAGGTAAGGATGGAGTGGAACACCACCAGTAAGTGTAAGGATGGAGGGGAACACCACCAGTAGAGGTAAGGATGGAGGGGAACACCACCAGTAGGAATAAGGATGGAGGGGAACACCACCAGTAGTGGTAAGGATCGAGGGAAACACCACCGGTAGAGGTAAGGATGGAGGGGAACACCACCAGTAGAATTAAGGATGGAGGGGAACACCACCAGTAGCGGTCAGGATGGAGGGGAACACCACCAGTAAATGTAAGGATGGAGGGGAACACCACCAGTAGAGGTAAGAATGGAGTGGAACACCACCAGTAGAGGGAAGGATGGAGGGGAACACCACCAGTAAGGGTAAGGATGGAGGGGAACACCACCAGTATAGGTAAGGATGGAGGGGAACACCACCAGTAAGTGTAAGGATGGTGGGGAACACCACCAGTAAGTGTAAGGATGGAGGGGAACACCACCAGTAGAGGTAAAGATGGAGTGGAACACCACCAGTAAGTGTAAGGATGGAGGGGAACACCACCAGTAGAGGTAAGGATGGAGGGGAACACCACCAGTAAGGGTAAGGATGGAGGGGAACCACCACTAGTAGAGGTAAGGGTGGAGGGGAACACCACCAGTAGGAGTAAGGATGGAGGGGAACCCCACCGGTAGATGTAAGGAAGTGATAAGGTTGAAGACGGTGGAGGTACCAACCGTTTCCAAATAAACACTTTATGATTTTATTCCATACTTTACGTTGTTGGTCTACATGGAGGTATTAGGAAGGATTGGGTTCACGTTTAAAATTTAATGTTTCACAACATAAGAATAATTATGTGATTCGTTGACTTTTATAGGCTATTGAACTAACACTGGACGCGACAGAGGAAACCGTGCTCTTGGGTTCTGAGTTTGAGTTAAAGTTGACTGTGAGGAACACCGGCGCCATGGCTCGCACAGTTAACGTCTTCCTGAAGGCAAATAATATTGACTACACCGGCGAAACGTTGGCGACTGTAGCTGAAAAGAAAATTGCCGACACCGTCATGAACGTTGGCGATGGTAAGGACTATTACCTTGAGTTTAAGTGCAGTTTATTTAAGTTATACGAAAGCTTAAATGATGCTACATTGGTTAAAAAAATAATCGAATTTCTTTTATTTTTCTCGTTGTTTCAGTTATTTCCTTGTATTTTCTAATTAGTGTGTGTCGAGAATAAAAAGTAAAGAGAAAAAAATCGTTCCTTTTAATACAAAATTGAAATTACGAAAACATAACGTTAAAGCATTAACGACAAAACTGTTCGAAATTTCCAAAATAAATAAATAATTGAATGAACGCGAAAATAATGTAGATTACGAGAAAATAATGTAAATTGTGAGAATTACACGAAAACTCGATATTTCAATACAGTGTTCTGAATATTCGAAATAACGAGTAAACAGGCAAAATTTCGAAAATAAATAAATAATTGAAATAACGAGAACAATAATCGAAAATTCGATTTAAAAAATATACCACTATGATAACAAAGTGGCACAATCATACTTCGAAGGCCTCGTAGTTTTTTAGGTACAGGGCGCAGCTGTTCACTGAAACGTTTTCAAGTACATGTAGTTTGTGGATACCAGGGTGAATTGGATAGTGAATGCAGACACCTTTGCAGACACCACATGATAAATGTATTTATCATTTTCCATGACGCCCTCAACATATTCATAGTCGTTCCATGGATGGACCTCATGTTTTCATCATGAGTCTTGACATGCTTCATCATAATTGGTAAATATAAGCGATTGAGGGGGGAGCGAGGGTGGTGGGATCTATTGTCGGACATGAGTCTTCGTGTGAAGGTGTCAATACCCTGAGTTCCTTGTTTCGTCCTATCAACACCACCAACAGAATACGAAAGGGCGGGCACAGCATAAGTATTTGTGGATTTGACTTTGTTGCGAGCGTTCAGCTCTGAACACCAGATTTTCTAAAGTCTACATTTGTACTCGAAGTTTGTCCTTGATATGGGCATTCTGGAGTTTGTCCCTAACCTGCATCCCTCAGTATGTATAGGCCTGACCTTCCACGAGATGGTCAATAACCTCTCCCCCAAATAAACTGACTGATCCTCCCTCTTCTACCTTGCCACGTTTCAATTGAAGAATATTGCATTTGTCGAATCCAGGACATGCCGATATCATTAGAAAAGGACTCGACAAGCATAATCTTTTTTTTGAGAGTAGATCCTCCATTGGCAATAAGTGGAGGTCCCGGGTGATAACCTTCCTCCTTGCTGAGCAAAAAGCTCAAAGCGTTTAGTGACAAACAGAAAAGCAAAGGGCTAAAAGAATCGCCCTGAAATATTCCTCTTCTAATAGAAAGGGGTTCCGAAGTCACCACCTGCCCCTGCGAATACGTCTCAAGTTGAGTTGACCAGCAATTCATTAAAGCCTTGAGTAAAACAAGTAGTCGCTCGGGGAGGTCAATACATTCCAGTGACCTCAAATTCCATTCGTGAGGTACAGAATCAGCTTTTCTGTAGTCTATCCAACACATTGAGAGGTTACGGTGGTAAGTTTTAGCCTCTTCAAGTATCGTTTTCTGAACTAGTAGTTTACAACCCCAACCTCCCTTTCTGGCTCCTTTCTGCTCCATGTAAATAATGTCATTGGATGCGCAGTATGATGGCACAATATCTGTAAGACACCCTGTAAAATATTATTATTATTATTATTATTATTATTATTATTATTATTATTATTATTATTATTATTATTATTATAATAATAATAATAATATCATCATCATCATCATCATCATCATTATTATTATTATTATTATTATTATTATTATTATTATTATTATTATTATTACAGTGAAGGTGATCACCGTGAAGGTTGATACCATGTTAGACCTTGATAAGCCAAACAGAGGATCCACTTATGAGTGCAAGGCCGTGGCGAACGTCAAAGAATCCGAGAACACCTTGAAGACATCAAAATGTATTTCTGTGCGCAATCCGCCACTGGAGATAACGGTAGGGAAATGATACTGTAATAGATAAAGTCCTAACTAAGAAACTCGTAGTAAGTCTTGATTTCTTTGAGACAACTGAGACACCCTTAATCTCCCAGATGCATTCACGTTCAGCGGATCACAGCAGGGGTTTTCTACCCATCTCCGCAGAGTGAATTGTGGTGTCTTAAGCCATGATGATCTCGTACCATGCCCCGTGATGATCCCTGTACCACATGTTGTGTCCCGGGTTTGATCTCTTTTCAGATAACCATGTCCCAGCGATGATGTCTGTTCAAATTGTCATATCCCCGTGATGGGCTCTGTACCACGTCTCATGTCCCCGTGATGACCCCCGTACAACGTCTCATGTCCCCGTGATGATCCCCGCACCACGTCTCATGTCCCCGTGATGACCCCCGTACCACGTCTCATGTCCCCTTGATGATCTCCGTACCACGTCTCATGTCACCATGATGATCTCTGTACCACGTCTCATGTCCCCGTGATGATCACCGTACCACGTCTCATGTCCCCTTGATGATCCCTGCACCACCTATCATGTCCCCGTGATGATCCCTGTACCACGTCTCATGTCCCCGCGGTGATCTTCGTACCACGTCTCATGTCCAAGTGATGATCCCCGTACCACGTCTCATGTCCCCGTGATGATCTCTGTACCACGTCTCATGTCCCCGTGATGATCTCTGTACCACGTTTCATGTCCCCGTGGTGATCTCCTTACCACGTCTCATGTCCCCGTGAGGACCTCTGTACCACGTCTCATGTCGCCGTGATGATCCCCGTACCACGTCTCGTGTCCCCGTGATGATCCCTGTACCACGTCTCATGTTTCCGTGATGATCCCTGTACCACGTCTCATGTTTCCGTGGTGATGCCCGTACCACGTCTCATGTCCCCGTGATGACCCCCGTACCACGTCTCATGTCCCCTTGATGATCTCCGTACCACGTCTCAAGTCACCATGATGATCTCTGTACCACATCTGATGTCCCCTTGATGATCCCTGTACCACCTATTATGTCCCCGTGATGATCCCTGTACCACGTCTCATGTCCCCGTGGTGATCTCCTTACCACGTCTCATGTCCCCGTGATGACCCCCGTACCACGTCTCATGTCCCCTTGATGATCTCTGTACCACGTCTCATGTCCCCGTGATGATCTCTGTACCACGTGTATTGCCCCCATGACGATCTCAGTACCACGTACCATGTCGCCATGACGATCTATGTACCATGTCTTATGTCCCCGTGAGGATCTCAGTACCACGTATCATGTCCCCGTGATGGTTCCTGTAGCACGTGCCATGTCCCCGTGATGATCTCTGTACCACGTGTTTTGCCCCCGTGACGATCTCAGTACCACGTACCATGTCGCCATGACGATCTATGTACCATGTCTTATGTCCCCGTGAGGATCTCAGTACCAAGTGTCATGTCCCCGAGATAATCTCTCTGTCTCTTAACATATCCCACTGATGACTGCAACCGCATATACACCCCGATCGATGGCTTCTTCCTTAAGGGGATACTTAACACAGTTACTTATTATGCAAATGATTCTTCCCTACAATGTCATACAATGCTTCCAGGGTCCCGAGAAGTGTAAGAAAGAGGGC
The DNA here is from genome assembly GCF_023055435.1 of Haliotis rufescens. NCBI lineage: Eukaryota > Metazoa > Mollusca > Gastropoda > Lepetellida > Haliotidae > Haliotis > Haliotis rufescens. The sequence continues at coordinate 13,691,555 of NW_025963857.1, forward strand.
CAGGTCACTGTGAAGGTATCCTTTAACAACACTCTGCGGAAACCGTTGACAAACTGCAAGCTGGGCGTCGAGGGCAACATGAAGTGTGTGGACGAGAGCCAGCAGGAGATGACTATAGGGTAAGCTCAGTATTCACAAATAGTTGTAGGGTAACTTCAGTGTTCACAACTAACTCTTGGGTGAGTTCAGTGTTCACAACAAACTGTATGGTAACTTCAGTGTTTACAACCAACTATAGGGTAAGTTCAGTGTTCACAACTAGTTTTTGGGTAAGTATTCACAACTAACTCTTGGGTGAGTTCAGTGTTCACAACAAACTGTATGGTAACTTCAGTGTTCACAACCAACTCTAGGGTAAGTTCAGTGTTCACAACTAGTTATAGGGTAAGTAAGTATTCACAACTAACTCTTGGGTGAGTTCAGTGTTCACAACAAACTGTATGGTAACTTCTGAGTTCACAACCAACTATAGGTTAAACTAAGTGGAGGTGATGATTCTGTTGCCAAAATCAGTCGTAGTACTGCATTGCACCATATGTAGGTTACACTGATTACAAAATGAAATAACAAGCTATTTGGAACATATTCTTGAAGAACAAATATATGAGATACACCCCTGACATATGCTGGTGGTTTCTCATTCTAATTTCATAGAATATTAATGAACTTTATTGATTCAGTGATAGTTAAGTATAAAAGACCCGTCAGCATGAGCCTTGCGATAATGATTTCATGTGGATCTTTGCTTCTGTATAGGAAAATCGGCGCTGGGAAGACGTGGTCCACAGACATGCTGCTGAAGATGGCGAAATCCCCGAAGGATAATCCCATGAGAGCAATCAATATCATCTTGTCGTGTGATCAGGTTGAGGATGTGGTCGGAATGTACAAAGTTCGCCTCGTCTAAAGTTGCCTTATCCTTTAATCACCTGAATACTGCCTGCTTGAAGGCCTCACAGCTCATCTGAAGACGAGCTCTGTCCATAGAGTGCAAAATCAATCTTAGCTAGAAGCGTTCGTAAAATACACACAAACTCATTATATCGTTGTTTTAACTCACGTTTGTTTGCATTGATTATGAAGTTATAATAGTGTTTCGTATGATAAAAACTCACAGGAGTAGCACAATCAATCTGTCGGTATGTATTCAAAATGTCTATCTAATGTGTCGGGGAAAAGATTTGTACCTGTGTTACAAGTTATTATCTAGGTCAATTATGTTTTCGTATACATATAATTTATGCCTTTATTTTTTTTTATTATACTTGGTTTACGGACTTCGTTTCAAAATCATCGGTGTTCAAAATTTATAATTTCAAAAAAGTCAAAGTGAAATAACAATATTGTATTGTATTGTATTGTATTGTATTGTATTGTAATATTGATCTAAAATATATCAGACCTCTTTGACAATTATTTGCCGTGATAACAGTATTTGGTACTTGCATAAGTTTAACCTTTTGGGCTAATTTATTAGTTATGTTTCAATATCCGGTTTTGATGATACCAGTTAACACCTTGTGGTTACAGATTCGTTTACTGTACAGATCCGGGTAGCGTGGGCGAGTGTCTTCTTACACCCGGGCTCAAAAGACAGCGCATTGATTACATTTCTAGATGTCTAGATCCGGGTGGAAAACAGGATGCGTCGGGTGCGTTTTAAACACATGCAGGAGACTTCAGCCTCATGTACAGTCAGTGTGCGTGCGTGCGTGCGTGCGTGCGTGCGTGCGTGCGTGCGTGCGTGCGTGTGTTATTTAACGTGACACTGAGCAAGATTCCGGGTGTATGACGGCGGTATGTAAATAATCGTGTCTGGACCAGACCAAATGACTGACATCATGAGCATTTATCTATGCAGTTGGGATGCGATGACATCCATCAACCAAGTCACGTAGGCTGACCACCCAGTCGACAAAGTCTCCTGTCCACGATTCGCTGCTGGTGACCCATTCTAACCCAGAATACCTACTGGCGTACAATCAGTCTCCTATGCATCTCCCTAATTGTGGTTATGGCCCCATGGTCTGGTGGATATCGAGCGTCTCCCCGGAGAGCGGAAGATAGGTAATTCGATTCTCTCACCACCCCATACCAAACTAAGTTCCAAGCTAATTTCCGTAACCCTCCCTCCAACAAGCAGACCAAAAAAGTAGTGACAGATTGTGACTTCGGCGCCTCGTACAGTGGTGAAACCTCCCGCCCAGTAGATACCCGCTTCAAAGAACATAAAACCTCAACAGCCAAAGTAAATCCTCTCTACCAAACATCAATACTCTTGAAAGCCATAGAAATCCGCCGTCACAAACCTTTGATCAACAGATGTGCAATGTACATCTCTTCTGCCTTTGAAGATCTACTCAAACAATAGATTCTTTTTAATAAGTATCCACTCAGCGTCTTCAACTACTTTAATTAGTGTCCAATCGGCTTGATCAACCTCTTATTCCTCACTGTATATCTGTCTTTGTACCTGTGTGCTTGTTGTTATTCTTACTTCACAGCTGGAGTCGTCCTGTTATCCGCGTGCTCCTTGTTATCCATTACCCGTGGTTGTAAGATGTAAGAATCTGATCGCTTAATGCAATAAACAAGAAAATGCTATCCATAAAGTTGTAAGTTTTTATTTGCATTTATGTATGGATCTACGTATCATTAATTAACGTAAAAGATGTGACATGCAACTATGATGTCACAAGCTTATGTCTGATAGGAATCTTCCTTGTATTAGCGGGACGGTCGGGTAGTCTAGTGGTTAAAGCGTTCGCTCGTCACGCCGAAGACCCGGGTTCGATTCCCGACATGGGTACAATGTGTGAAGCCCATTTCTGGTGTTCCCCGCCGTGATATTGCTGGAATATTGCTAAAAGCTGGAATATTGCTAAAAGCGGCCAAAAACAATACTTACTCACTCCTTGTATCTGCCCAACTGTGGGGTTTACATCTACAATGTACTAACATATTTCGGGTGATGTGCAGCTTCCTAGCCTAACTGTGCAAAATATGTCGCGGTACTTGCAACGAAGCCAGAGACGTGCCTTCTGTTGACAGGGTCACAGCACCCTGCTACGCACCCAGGGACGTGCCTTCTGTTGACAGGGTCGCAGTACCCTCCTACGTAGCCAGAGACGTGCCTTCTGTTGACGAGGTCGCAGTACCCTCCTACGTAGCCAGAGACGTGCCTTCTGTTGACAGGGTCGCACTACCCTCCTACGTAGCCAGGGACGTGCCTTCTGTTGACAGGGTCGCACTACCCTCCCACGTAGCCAAGGACGTGCCTTCTGTTGACGAGGTCGCACTACCCTCCTACGTAGCCAAGGACGTGCCTTCTGTTGACAGGGTCGCACTACCCTCCTACGCAGCCAAGGACGTGACAGAGTCGCAGTACACTGCCAGGGACGTGCCTTCTGTTGACAGAGTGGCACTATCCTCCTACGTAGCCAAGGACGTGCCTTCTGTTGACAGGGTCGCACTACCCTCCTACGCAGCCAAGGACGTGCCTTCTGTTGACGGAGTCGCAGTATCCTGCCAGGGACGTGCCTTCTGTTGACGGAGTCGCAGTATCCTGCCAGGGACGTGCCTTCTGTTGACGGAGTCGCAGTACACAGCCAGGGACGTGCCTTCTGTTGACGGAGTCGCAGTATCCTGCCAGGGACGTGCCTTCTGTTGACGGAGTCGCAGTACACTGCCAGGGACGTGCCTTCTGTTGACGGAGTCGCAGTATCCTGCCAGGGACGTGCCTCAGTTGACGAGGTCACAGTACCATTCCACACAGCCAGGGACGTGCCTTCTGTTGACGGAGTCGCAGTATCCTGCCAGGGACGTGCCTTCTGTTGACGGAGTCGCAGTACACTGCCAGGGACGTGCCTTCTGTTGACGGAGTCGCAGTATCCTGCCAGGGACGTGCCTTCTGTTGACGGAGTCGCAGTATCCTGCCAGGGACGTGCCTTCTGTTGACGGAGTCGCAGTACACTGCCAGGGACGTGCCTTCTGTTGACGGAGTCGCAGTATCCTGCCAGGGACGTGCCTCAGTTGACGAGGTCACAGTACCATTCCACACAGCCAAGGACGTGCCTTCTGTTGACGGAGTCGCAGTATCCTGCCAGGGACGTGCCTTCTGTTGACGGAGTCGCAGTATCCTGCCAGGGACGTGCCTACTGTTGACGGGGTGGCGGTACCCTGCTACGCAGCCAGGGGCGTGTCTCCTGTATGTTACAAAGCGTTGAGTCATCCTATAGATGATATCTGTACCTTGTCAGTTGGCTCTTTGGCCATGTAGACGAGGCGGCCGACCTCGCATCAGAAGGTTCGTTGTTCGATTCCCATAAAGAGATTCGGAAAGTTTAATGACGTGAGACTTTCAAGTGTACAGTTCGTATTTATCGCCATCCCCTTCTACCACGGCAGCCCATTACGTTATGCTGCCCATACCATTTATGAAGCACGCTGACCTGGATACTGTTGTACAAAGCGATTTTAGCGCTAAGGTGATCGTAACGCCCATACCTTATCATACACCACGTCGTGTTTGTCAGGGCACAGGAACAAGGCAAGTGTCAGAATCTACAACAGAAGTTGTACTTCTGACCAACACTACCAAGTTAGTTCTGTACTTCGGAAAACTGGATCTGAAGAAAGCCATCTGCGACGGTTTCAAGCCCGCCGTCAGAAGGCGATGGTGCATTCAGGCGGTATTCAGCTCCGTATTTGCCAATGTTTCAAAACCTGTCGTCACAGGTGGCCTCTTCATCCGGGAACTTTATGCCCAGAAGTAGTGTTCACAACTGCCACTTCAACTTTGCCGGTGAACAGTAGACTGGCGACACAAATTCAGTCCCTACCGCTCTCAGGATTTACAAAGTACAGTAAACTACGGTTATAACGAACACGCTTATAACGAACTGACGGATAAAACGAACTTACTTTTTTGGTCCCGACTATTTGCTGTAGTTATACTGTATATATGCTTATAACGAACTACGGTTATAACGAACTAAAATTAGTAGTCCCTTTGAGTTCGTTATAACCGTCCTTTACTGTACTTGCTGAACTGCATAAGTGGGTGATTTCACTGCTAAACAGCTTTACAGTTTCACCAGTGTTTGTTAAAAGATTAAAGTTTTGTGAACTGCAGTTTATGAAATGTTGCAAAGTATTAAACTTTATTAAAGGCTAAAACTGCGTTCTGTTTATTTATTGAATCTATTTAAATGGAACTACTTTGGTAAGGTGAGTGGATATGTAAACAGGAAGTCGTTAGAAGTCGGCTGTGTACTCGTATGAACATGAAACAATGTTGACTGATTGTTGAGGTATGTGTGCTGTAGCACTTCCAAAGATGAATTATAAGAATTCAGCTTCGCTGTGTTAGAACGTGCATGAACAAGCTCTGACGTTAATCCAGTTTGGCCCTCTCTCTTCGACGGTTCATACTCCACTGAACCCACACTAAGTGAATGTCAGTTCTTAATAATTATGTATTTGACTTCAAAGTGAGGGTAGAAGAGTAGGGGCATACTAGTCCCTGGGGCATCCAGGGGTAACGCCAATATGTAAATAAGTGTCAAATGAAACCTTAAGTGAAAACGAAATGTTAATATAATGTCCAATATTGCTGGTCCTAAAGACCGTGACAAGCAAGGGCGACAACAGGGAAATGTTCAACCTGGGGAGTTCCTATGAAAAGAAGTTCCGATCACAAATCTTGTAAACGTCTAACGGTTAAGTAAATACTTCGTATATGTCACTTTTCGAAGTTTGTTGAAAAATGAACGTGACATGTGAGCAGCGAATATTCATTTCTCCGGAAATCCCTTAAACTTCAAAATAAGATTTTATTTATAGTTATCCCCGTTCAGTTCACTCCCTCGCGACCCCCTTTGTCCCTACCCCCGCTACTGGGTAGGTCTGTGTATTGGGTAACGATACGTCCCACTCGGAGTGCTACTATTGGCTGAGCGTGTCAACACAGCATCAAGTAGGCGTGTGTAGGTTTCACAGCCGCACTGTCTGCCTCCTGAATAGGGCTGCCTGCTGCACGTGTCGCTGTGAAGGAGATTGCACAGCATCAGCAGTATAAGGTAAGCTAGTTCCATCACTTGCATCAGATGCACAATGTTCTCATTCGCGGATTCAGAGGGAGGGTGCAGGGATGCTCCTCACGCCTCACTAAATGTTTGTACTTTCGAAAAAAATGATAGATAATCCCAAATACAAACGGTCAAGCTATAGTATCACCATGACAAATTTGGGTAAAACTCGATTACACGATTACTGTAGTTGCCAATCCACCCCTCATGTTCCAGAAAGCTGTAACCACGCCTATGTCTTGACCTGAATATATTATTATAGTAGGCCGCGCCTTGTCGGGCTTGGCGTTTCCCAGGGACGGAGTGTGGGGCAGAAATCGCCTACATACGGAGATAACGGATTTTGTTTACTCATTATCACGGACCTGTGCTATCTGCGGTATTTGTATTACATTATAACTTTAAACCGATCAGAACATCTGTGTGGGGGTGGTATTTGTACATCACCCTTATTTAAACCGATCATAACATCCGTGGTATTTGTAGAACACCTACTTTAAAGCGATCAGAAAATATGTGACATTTGTAAAGCACCGACTTTAAAACAGTCAAAACATATTTGTTTGTAGATCGCCTACTTAAACCGGTCGGAACATGTAGTATTTGTGTAACACCGACTTTAAACCGATGTGAACATATGTGGTATTTGCAGAACACCAACGTTTAACTGGTTAGAACATGTGGTATCTGTAAAACACCTACTTTAAACTTTAAGAACATCTGAGTGTTGGCTATATTTGTATAATACCGACTTTAAACCGATGAAAACATCTTTGGTATTTGCAGAACACCAACTTTTAACTGGTTAGACCATGTGGTATCTGTAGATCGCCTACTTTAAACCGATCAGAACATCTGTGTGGGGGTGGTATTTGTACATCACCCTAATTTAAACCGATGTGAACATCTGTGGTATTTGCAGAACACCAACGTTTAACTGGTTAGAACATGTGGTATCTGTATAACACCGACTTTAAACCGATGAAAACATCTTTGGTACTTGCAGTACACCAACTTTTAACTCAGTCTTGTTAGAACATGTTGTATCTGTAGAACACCTTCTTTTATCCAGTCAGAACATCTGTGATAATTGCAGAACTTCCGACTTTAAACAGGTCAGAACATCTGTGGTATTTGTAGAACACCTACTTTAACCAATCAGAACGTCTTCTTGTGGGCGGTATTTGTTTTTCACTTCATCTGTTATCAGGTGTCGCTAGATCTTGACCAGTATTTGATTTAGCTCTATACATACAACCACACAATAGGACAGGCTGGGTTATTGCGGCATTTGAAGGACTGTTTCATGTTGTACTCTAAATGTGTCCTCGTGAAGATATATACAACAGGACTACAACAAACATTCAGGTAATCATCATTTTATGACACTCGTGGTATGCCTGACGATGATGGAATGAAAATGTTCATATGATTGGATTATAGAAACGATGCATATTCAATATATATATATAATCATAAGATGTACATGTTATATATAATCCATCTAACGTGGACTTTATTATTTTATTATATATTACATGTATACCGAGTGATGAACATTTGCCTCATTTTTATATATTTGAATTTTGGCGAAAAGATATTCAGTTTTCATTTAAGGAACATGTTTTCTTGATAGGGGCGAGGGGTGTATTTCCTTTTAAGAAGGATATTAAATCAGTTGTGAGGCAGGGTTGGGACGGACTGGGTATCGGATGGTTACAATGGCTGCTGAGTGTGGGTAGGGTGGGGAACAAACTCTCATGTGTTCACACAATCAATCACCGGTTTCTCTGATTGATACCGTGTACTGGCATAACGCAGTAAGATCTGAGATACCTTGTTTTAACATTCACTCACTTGATCGAGATCGCTTAACCAAATCTTGAACAACAACCGCCATACAATACATGGGACAATGCGGTAACTTGGAAGTTAAAGTAAAATTTATATTGATTTAACAAGCGGCGAATTTTCTGTAAATGCACGAATGTTCTGTAAATAACTAACAGATGTTTCAAATAAACTGCCTGGCAAAAGAAAGTACACACTACTTGAAAATTGGATTTGACCAAATAATTACAACCGTCTTCAAAACGTTACTAGGCTGAAAACATCACCGAAACACAGCTAACTTAACATCCCAAACACAACTATGATACCCGTACCAAACACACGAGCATCGAATACCAGTAACCATTTCTTGTTTGCTTCATTTTTAACCACCATCTAATATAGGTGTATGCCTCCTATGCCCGGCAGTTTATATGAGGGTCGAGAAACACTAAGAACTATATCCGTAGACGTATTGTAACTATAATCTAAAACAAACAAACTCTGACAGATTAAGGTTTAAGTTTGCGTAGCTATACGTGTTCATAACTGTGACTATGTCAATATTAATTCATGTAAAAGGCATGTCGATTTCATTTGCCCTTATCCTTCATTTTGACGTCAATGTACAAACATGTTCAGTATGGACTATGTATGGATTTCATTTTCACAAGATCATGTACGGTTGACGTGAACCCATTCGCCCCGTCACTGGCGACATGGCTGTCAGATAGAGGCAATGAGACAGGGACGGGGTCTTGAATCTCTTGAATTGAATTCTTAGGAGAACACGATTTATGGACGTAATAACACAAGAGGGGAGGTTTGTCAGATTAAATGCAAGGTAAACAAAATGTCGATAAACATGTAGTATAAATCTCCACTGTACTGTTTTGATGACCTTGCAGAACTAGGCGCGCTGTTAAGAGCGTCCCAGGAACAGCGTCACTCCAGATAGCTACGTCAGCCTAAATCCACGCCGCCAAGGACGATGTTTACACGTTCCCGAAACATCCGGAACTTCAGTTTAAGGTAATTTATACTTTCAGTTTAAAGGAAGGGTGTAAAATATGGGAAGATATTGAAAATCCGAAGTACAAACAGTTGGGATTACGCCCCTGCTGCGTGGTGCAGTATTTCACAGCCAACGCCCAAAGACGTAATTTTAAACGCCTGATGACCTTGCCTTGTTAAAGGCCTCCATTATAAAAACAGTATTTCAGTTATATTACGGCTTTTCATCTGCGGCACATTATCGGAGGTTGTCCCTTTTCAAACGAACATTGGCATGGCGCTGTCATACAAAAAATCATAATTAGGGTGAATCTAGCGAATCCAGACATTCCTAAGGGCCGCAACTGCACTGCGCCTTATACCCCTGGGTAATAGCACAGGAATAAGACGAAGTAGCAAGTTCTGAGCTTTCAGAGCTGGATGTTGTTTTACATTAAAGCGCTGTATCAGAAGGTTTTTGAATGTCTGCATATCGCTAGTTTGAAGGTGCAAGGTCAGAAAATAAGCAATCTCATAAAAATCAGATCTTTGGGTTCGCTACCGCTAAAACATTTCTTGACCTATTCTCGATTAAATATTTTAAAACTGATAAAAAGAACATTCTGGAATAGCTTATAGATGGCCTATATTGTATGGATATAATCATGAAACCTGTCGTTTCGGAATACCCTCTCTTAAATATTTCGAGGTTGCGTGATTAGAAAACACATTCCATGTGTCACTTTCATGATCTGGTAAGCGACGCTCTGATTGGTTGGATGAAAGGTCGTTCTGGCGTGACCCGTAATGGGATGTCCTCAGTTCTTTGTTAAGCGATAGGGAGAACTAAGATCTGATTTGAATGAGGTTGGAGAATTAGCGAAATAGGCCGGGCTCTGCGTGATTTCAAATGAAAGAAGTATTTAAATATGATAATGATGTTATACGAGGCCTTGGTAGTTCAATTTCTCACTCTTATCAGTCACAGAACACTGCGTTTTATACAGTGCTCCGCAAGGTGGCGATGACCCTCGGTTCAGTTCCGGTCAATCTGTGTTACAGAGCCGCCAAGCACCCGAAGCAATGTTTTAACAATTAAGAAACTGTCCCGTATTTGACGTAGACGTTTAATCAATGAAGCCATATTCGTTCGAGAAACCAAGCTTCCTAAACAAACACATGGGAAACTTCTACATACCTCAGGGGTCATTAGTCAGTAATAAAGATTCTTCATGCAAACCCTGTTCGCCCTGATTATGTTTCTGGGTTTGTCGGGACCATGCCGTGCTCGTGGGTTTCACCAAAGCTGGATGACTTCAGGCTTTCCTTCCACATTAAACTGAAACACCATGCCATGATTGGAATACTGTTGAAAGTAAACACAAATCACCCTCACTCACTCTTTAATCCGAAATTCCTTAATCCCGATGTTGCACGGTTAACATTACCGTCCGGATTAACGGAGTTTCACTGTACGTTTATCTCAAACCCATGAACCTATAGGATGTTCCGAATAAAGCTGAAGGTTGACCTTTTTTTCAGTAATGGGTTAAGCCGACACCGTTATTTCCGGCCCGGGCCAGTGCGTAGGCGATTCAGTCGGCCATGGTACTCCCACCGCCGGACGCGGCCCACGGTTGGGGATCTCGACAGTCGCTTCCGGAACTGGCGCAGGGAAAATCTGAGGGCGAGTGAAACCATTGGCACCCGCAATGATGGCTCAGGTCAGAAGAGCTGTTATCAAACCCCAATTAATTCCACTTGTAAATACCACCCACCCCACGCATGTCTAGTGTTTGTGTGGCTGGTATTTTAAAGCTGTGCTGTCAGCACATTTTATGGTCTAAAGTGCCCTTAAGCATTATATTGTCAATCCAATGACTAAAACCATCAAGGTTAAAGCTCCTGGTGTACGCCAGGCCACCAGAGCCCGACCATTTGATAGATAGGGTGATAGTTTTTCTAATGAAAACCAAAACAATAATTGGTATACCATTCAATGTTTCTGAAACATGATGAAAATGAACAGCCAGAGACTGATCTGGCCGCGAAACTGCACGTGACCAACCTTGACCTTAACATATCGGAGAACACCAAGCAGCAATGGCCTGATCATTTGATAGTTAGGGTGGTGATGGTGTGGTTTGTTTATTTGGTTTGGTTTGCTGTTTAACGCCGCACTCTGCAATATTACAGTTATATGATGGCGGTCTGTAAATAATCGACTCTGGACCAGAGAATCCAGTAATTGACATCATGAGCAATTGGGATACGATAACATGCATCAACCAAGTCAGCGAGCCTGACCACCCGATCCCGTTAGTCGCCTCTAACAACAAGCATAGTCGCTTTTAACGGCAACCATGGGTTGCTGAAGACCTTTTCTACCCCAGGACCTTCACGGGTCTGGTAGTGAGGGATGGGCCTGGTACAAAACTAATTTGCTCTCGAAAATACTGGGTGTCCTGTAAAATATATGTTGTAGGTTTCCAGGCAGAATGATTATTCTGTCACTTATAATACCTTCAACTATCGACAGAAAGCGCTGAACATAGGCTTTCCTGTGGTATCATTAAAGATATGTACAATTATTGAGCAGACAAAAATGATCTTAAAATATCTGAGTGTACATATAAATTAAACTAAAATGTTTGAAAATCAAAGTTACAAAAAATCATTTTCCATACATGAATAAGGTAGCCAACATATAGGAGGTAATAAACATCAAGTCAATACATGGTATGATATGAGAGTGTGCCTTTAAATCACAAGAGAATGAAATAGTCGGGTTAGTATTCTCTTGCCATGAATGCAATGACACTGTACAACGACGACCGCCAGAATTTGCCGAGCGGTGGTCGAAATAAAGGGAGGGAGCTGTGCGGCCACTAGACCGTGACAAGGGTATATTAATGACACGGTGACACCTCCCCAATTATCAAAAAACGGCCAGCCCCTAATTCTGCTTTGAATGTTTCTACCGTTTTCAAAGACATCCACGATAAGTGCAGGCGCGCTCAAAGCGTAAATATATTGTTTCTTGATATTTTAATGACAGCCAAAACAATAATTAGTATTCCATGTTTCCATTCCATGTTTCTGAAACAGACAGCGATGAAAATGAAAATGAACAGCAAGAAGTGCCAGAGACTGATCTGGCAGCGAGGCTGCACGTGACCAACCTTGACCTTAACATATCGGAGAACACCAAGCAGCACCACACTGACATGTATGAGTGCACAGAGGTCAGAGGTCAAAAGCAGGCAGAGCTGGTGGTCAGGAGAGGTCAATCCTTCCTCATCACCATCACTTTCGACAGGCCTTACGACATCGACAAGAACGACATCACGCTCTTATTCAGTTTAGGTATGTCTGTTTCACACATATCCGCACTTACAACAAATATATGTACACGTCTAGCCAGGTGTTAGCAAGGAATCGCAGTACGTTGTGAAGAGTTGTCAAGAGTGCGCGCGCCTTAGCTGCCAGGACTCGGTTGTTCTGCTGGTTCCGATTATGACCCATGGACTGTAAGCAATACACCTGCTTGCTGCTGCGAATGCGTACTGTGTATACTACTCTGAGTTTCTATCCCACATGTCTACTTGCTGATACTAAGGTATAAGATACGAATCGCTCATTCAGTTGGGTTCGAACAGAACAGAGTGTGACAGATTAATAAATATAGAAGTAAATCCATTATTTGAAGAAACTGTTGACCATTAGTTTCTCAATAACTTTGTATCTGCGTTCCAAAAATAATTTTGGATTACCGGTTTCACTTGACTGCAGAGCTCCAACTGACTTGAGCATCGAATTGTAAACTGTAAAAAGTCCATTTCGGCAACGAAGGCAGATACAGAAAGCTATATGTTCTTTCATGTTCAAAAACCTTCTACCTTGGCAGATACAGAAGCTATACGTTCTTGTACCTCACACTGCTCAGTCCCAAATACCTTCTAAAAGATCCCCGAATCCCGCTTACCAACAGAGGTTGGCAGCTTCAGATCAAGACCTGTTCAAGTCCAAGTTGAAGGATATGATAGTCAAATGTTCCCAAACACGTTTCCTCTAAGCATACTAACGTATGTCGATTATGGGGTAGACTTATATACTGATTGAAATTAATAAGGGAACACTTAGTTTTAGATACAGAAAAATGATATGCTATATCATAGGTTCAAGCCGTGTCTACCAAATTAACGTTGGAAACAATGCACACAAACACATCTCAAACTTTGACATTATGATGTGTTGAATTGGTAAGCACTATTTCAAATGTACTGACACTACTAGTAAAGCTTATTTCCCGATATTTTTCATTATTCCCTTATTCGTTTCTATCAGTATGGTTTGGATGTTTGAATAGTCTAAAGGATGGCGGTTCGATTTCGCATATGGGTAGGTTGTTTTGATATTGGTCGAGATTGTTGCTACTCGTGTCGTTATGAGCTTCCCCATCACGTTATTCCTGCAGCGTCTGACGAGAGTAACAGCTCTGTCAATGAGACCATCAGGGTAGCAGAGGACAAAGACACGTCTTACAAGCCACGGAGATGGGGCGCCACCATCGCCAAGAAGGGAGATAACTTTCTGACGGTAGAAGTCTTTTCACCCGCCTCTACCCCTGTCGGTGTGTGGGACTTGATTGTCAGGACCACCGTTGACGTCGAGAACGGCAAAGACCTCGTCTGGCAGTACAACCACAACGACGACATCATCATCATCTTCAATCCTTGGTGTAAAGGTGAGAAAATGCGTATACACTGAAACACACACACATTAACAAATTTATTAAGTTTTGTCAGCTCCATACCCCTGATACTTGAGTGTTTCAACAAAGTGGTAAACGTTTGAGACCAATCTCATTCAAATCAGATCTTAGTACTCGCTATCGCTAAACAAACATCTGAGGACATCCCATTACGGGTCACGTCAGAACGACCTTACATCCGACCAATCAAAGCGTCGCTTACCAGATCATGAAATTGACAGTCGAGAATATGTTTTCTAATCATGCAACCTCGAAAACGTTAACACGGTGTATTCCGAACGACAGTTACGGCCCGTACGAATGATACCTTCAAAATTAGTCTTTATCTGTCGCTTCGATGGGATGAACATTTGAACGGGGGAGGCGTTGCACAGTACGCGGGAAGCATTGCCATACAATCGCAACGATATATAAGACATTCCGGAATGTTCGTTTGTTAAGTTTTCAAAATTTTAATCGAGAACTTTGTCAATATATTTTTCAAGCGTATTCTGAAATGGAAGTCGGTTGCAACGAGTGTCGTAAAATTCGAGAAAGCTGCTTTCTAATTGGCAGATGTCGACTTCTTGTTAGTCGTTTCAGTGGAAGGTCAAGGTTCGCGAAAGGTCGTTCTGACTTGACCCGTAATGGGATGTCCTCAGATCTTTGTTTAGCGGCAGCGAGAACTTAGATCTGATTTTAATGAGATTGGTCTGAGACCTGCACTTCGGGCTTTCCTCCCACATTAAGCTGACGCACCTCGATATAACTGGATTAGTGTCCAACAGCGGTATTAAACACAACTCACTCACTCACTTACTATTACATAGTGATGTTTATATTCCAAATTGATCACCTGATAATAACAAAATGGCTCCACATACCGGTTACAAATACCCGTCGATGCTGTTGACATTTATATACTCTTCTTTATAACCTTTGCCCCGTGACTACAACATGGCTAGAAACAAACATATTGCCTTTCATTATCATCTAATTTTAGATACAGTTCTTATAAAGGTTTTTGTAGTTACATGTGTTTTATTAATGTCGGAAAATATGCTGACAAGGCTGAATGAAATGTCACTCCAGGAAAAGTAACTATCCTGGTCGTTTAGTCTGAATTACTTCCGGTGTTGAGCGGATTGTACCGCTTTGACATCCTCCGTTAGCATAATATAACTGTAACAATATCTCGCCACGCCAATAGGTCAGTATAGATGCTGGTAGACTTGAAGAATGTCATCAATAGCTATACTGTAGCTGACCTTTGCATCACTGATGCTGACGAAGCTCCATTGACACTAAAGGGCTGTGTGAGTGAGTGAGTCAGTCAGTCAGTCAGTCAGTCAGTCAGTCAGTCAGTGTTAAATACGCCATGTAAAGCTAAAGAGGGAGGACGGACAGACGCTGTTATCGCTTACATAGTTGAAGCATGACAATCACTGGATTGTCTGGCTCAGATTTGATTATTTACAGACCCCCGTCATATCGCTGGAATATTGATGAGTTATGACGTTGTGAATCACATTTAGAATGATATGGTTCGTCCAGTATTTCAACATCTGTTTTGTACGTTTTCTGTGTCTCAACGTATTTGTTTTCATCGAATATAGCCCCTTATACTATATTTGTAAATTATCCCAGCCAAACTACATGAAGCATAATAAAATCAACCATCCTTTTCCTCGGCCATGACAGGGAATATTGGCCAGCTATATCAATGAGTGAGTGACTGCGGAATCGTTGACCATGCTCACATCAACCACTGTTTGTCATGATCACACCTGATAATTGTTAGCCCATACAATTTGGTGAGATATTGGTGTGGCGTAAAATAACAATCACTCACTAACTTGACCTGTCCGTACAGAGGATGTGGTGTACCTCCCTGACCCCCAGTGGCTGGAGGAGGCGGTGGAGAACGACTCGGGGGTGTTGTACTATGGGACCTTCGATAGGATGGGAGGCAGTAGCTGGTACTTCGGCCAGGTCAGAAGAGTGCTTCATCATTCTAACGCTTATTTTCTATATTCTGGTGAGGGCTATCTTTTAAAAATTATGCTTTGAACATTTTCTTTTACTTTGCTACATTTTATTGAGAACAATTCAATATTAAGTTGAAAGAAAACTAATTCTAAATGAGAGAAAAGCCACTTCATTTGCGTGGTATTTGTTGCGTTACAATATAGCAGCTGACATATTTTCTGAAAAGTCATGAACTTTGAATATTTTCAGTGTCGAGCGGTATCTCAGTGGATTACCATCATCATCATCATCACCATCATCACCATCATCATCATCATACTATTATTATGTCTGTTGTTATCATTACCATCATCATTATCTCTGTCGACCATTTGTCAGTTTGAGGACGGCATCCTGCACGCCGCTCTCCACCTCGTCAGGAAAGGCTTCGACTACAAGATGACGCGCACCATGGGGAAGGCGAGCAAGGTTGCCAGAATTCTGTCAAAGATTGTAAGTCCACACACCGATCACACGTTACCTAAATTCTATGTGGATTTGACACCATTATGCAAGTAAGAGCTGTAAGCAAAAGGGTAGCCCTTTTAAGCTGTAGCTCGTACTGGTAAAAGGGTCCTATTCCCCGCATGGGATCATAGTGTGAAGTCACAGCTTGGTGCCCCTTTCTGTGAGTTGCCTGGAAACAGCGGCTGAAAAGGTCCCACGTTATACAGTGTAGCGCTCAACAGACTGTATGTAGTATTGCCATGCTTCCTACACTGCATAGCGTGGACCGTGCGCCTGCTACCAATCACTGATCTGTCCGGCCAGACTCGGCTATTCACAGGCCACGTGAAACAGCCTAAATATTTCTGACTGCGGCGTAAAACAAGGTTCACTCATTCCCTTGCCAGTCTTTCGTTTGAGGAAATTAGGCAACAGATAGAGGAAAAAACACTTTCTGGGTGTCTTTGTCAGGTTAACTCCTCCGACGACAACGGCGTTCTTCAAGGCAACTGGAGCGACAGCTTCGCCGGCGGCACCAGTCCATCTACATGGACGGGAAGTGTGAAGATCCTGAAGAAGTACATGTCCACCGGACATCCGGTCAAGTTCGGACAGTGCTGGGTCTTCTCAGGGGTCCTCGTAACAGGTGTGGTCAACAATCAGCATCGTTGGTTAACAGAAGGGAGAACAATCATCACTGTTGTTTAACAACGATCAGTAGTGTTGTTCAACAGCAGAGGCAACAATCAGTGTTGCTTTTTAACAGACGGAGTTTGAAGAAAGGGGCAATCGGTATCCTTGTTCAACAGTAGGGGGAACAATCATCACTGTTGTTTAACAACGATCAGTATTGTTGTTCAACAGCAGAGCAAACAATCAGTATTGCTGTGTAACAGAGGGAGTAGGGAGGGAGGGGCAATCGGTATCATTGTTTAACAGTAGAGGCAACAATCAGTATTGTTGTTAAACAGTAGGGGTGGGGGGGTGGGAGGGGGTGGGGGGGGGGGGCAATCAGCATTGTTGTTTAACAGGAGGGGTGGGGGGGGCAATCAGCATTGTTGTTTAAAAGTGCGTGTGTGCGTGTGAGTGTGTGTGTGCGTGTGTGTGTGTGTGTGTGTGTGTGTGTGTGTAAGTGTCGCTGTTTAGAAAAAACAATCTATCTTGTTTAACTGCATGAGGGAACAATCCTTCTTGTTGTTCAACTATCGGACGGAACAATCCTTCTTGTTGTTCAACTATTGGACGGAACAATCCTTCTTGTTGTTCAACTATCGGACGGAACAATCCTTCTTGTTGTTCAACTATCGGACGGAACAATCTTTCTTGTTGTTCAACTATCGAGCGGAACAATCCTTCTTGTATAAATATAGGGTTACAACATTTCTTGTTGTTTAAATATAGGAGGGTACAATCCTTTTTGTTGTTCAACTATCGGGCGGAACAATCCTTCTTGTTGTTCAACTATCGGACGGAAAAAATCCTTCTTGTATAAATATAGGGTGAACAACATTTCTTGTTGTTTAACTACAGAAGGGTACAATCCCACGTGTTGTTCAACTATCGGACGGAACATTCCTTCTTGTTGTTTAATAAATATTTATTCTTTGAACAACAAATAAAAACAACTATCATCGTGGCTCTAGCACTAGATATGAAGCGCGTCAGTGAGTTGTCTCAGCGTTAGTGCTAGGAAGCCATTATTGCCGGTCTCACATGCTCTAACATGTATCACTATCTCCCTATAATAATAGTTCATTAGTTTGATTAGTACTATCATTACCATAGCAATGTTTTCACTAAACTCCTCACTGTGCCATCAGTGTGCCGAGCCCTAGGACTTCCCTGTCGGAGTGTCACCAACTTTGAATCAGCTCACAACAGTGACAAGGAACGTTTAAGCTGTGACGAGATCTTCCGGCTCAACAACAGAGGGAACTACATAAATATATCCAATGACTCCATATGGTAAGTATTAACTGTCGAGAGGACGATATTGCTAGCAACTTAAGATTTTTTCACTTTCTTGAAAAATTATTGCAGAAGATAAGATCCATTTTATGTTGGCATACACAACTATGACGTTTACAGACAAAAGTATTTTCAAATTTAATGTATAACATGTTAATTCCCTTAGTCAGTTTCTCTCGCCTTAAAATAAGGGGGCACGGGTGGCCCAGTCGTCTAAGGCGCCGCGATTCGCTGTGCAGAGTTGCGCCCTTGGGCACGCCAGAAACCCATGATTGTGGGTTCGAATCCTGGTTCGCCCCGATTATGTTTCTAGGTTTGTCGGCACCATACCCGTGCTAAAAGTGGTAAACGTCTGAGACCTGCATCACTTCGGGCTTTCCTCCAACATTAAGCTGACACGCCGTGATATAACTGGAATACTGTTAAAAGCGGCGTTAACCCAACTCACTTATTCACTCGCCTTTAAATACTGAAACCTTAAGAAATGTACAAAATATATTCATATCAAAGAAGCTATGACTCTACGCTTTTCACTATTATATTTAGTATTGCAATTTGTATCACTGTTATTTGTTTACCCCCATGCTATATACATTGCATACAAACGGCTGGGAAAAGGAAAGCATCCACTTATAAAGTTGATTTTGCAAATAACATTACACACGATATCAAAACGTCACTAGACTTAAAACAGTCCCCGAAAGCTGCAAACTTAAGGTCCAAAGCACAAATATAATACCCGTATCAAATTTATCACCATCAATTAACTTTTGATTGTTTGTTTCCATTATCATAGATTGGTGTACACTTTCCTTTGCTCGGTAGTGTATGTGTACTGTAATTGGGCCTGTGACTTTATTTAAGAAATAAACGACGAGTGGGAATTGTTTATGGTAAACATAAAACACTGCAGGGAGTAATAACCATGAGGTGCGCAACCCCTCGTTGTTTATACTCCATGCAGTGCTTTATTGTACGATAAACAACGACCACAAGTCGTTTATTTCTTATATGAAGTTTCAACATTATTTATCATACCTCCATGTCGGAATGATGAGATCTGATTGGTCCACGTGATATTGATAAAATACTGTGTATCCCGCCTTGGAGGGGGAATAAATTTCTCAACGAGGGAATAAATGTCTTATACCCCGGGACGAGGAAGTGAGGCATTTCTGAGAGGCAATTTAAATCCCTAAGTCCGCGCCTTCAAGCAAAAGCCGCGAGTCAATGAAAGTCACGTGACAGCGCACGCGAACCTCAGCTCAATCGAACAGTTGTTTTCTTTCAATTTTGAATTTGTTTTAATTCTTTTACAATGTCATATTTAAACATGCCGGTAAGATAAATTCGTTGCAGCAGGATCCCTCGGGGTACATGGGGTTTAATAACACTCCGGCTCGTGGTATAAAACCTAACTCGGGACGTATAAAACCCCATGTACCCAGAGGGATCCTTCAAAATGTACAAGCTTTAAAAATATTTACCCAAATTTATTAATGATAACTCCCTGACTGTAATCCGACCTCGGCAAGTCCATTTTACGAACAGGTGGGTTAAGTTTGGTATTTCCGGCACATTCTCACAATCCTCACATCGATCACCTGAACCTTTTCCCCTTATACCGTATATATACTCCTAGCATATCTTATAAACTGAACTAATCAATATAGTATTTAATGATGGCCTGACTTATAATGTAGTTTCTTTTGACTTTAAAAAATAAGACACAGTTACATGTATATGTTGTGTTGATCGACAAATAATGTTTCTTTTAAGGACTTTAAGACACAGTTACATGTATATGTTGTGTCATCATTTTGGCAGGAACTTCCATGTCTGGAACGAGGTATGGATGAGTCGCCCTGACCTTGGCAGAAAGTTCGACGGGTGGCAGGTTATTGATGCGACGCCCCAGGAGACTAGTGACGGTATGTGTGTGAGGGGTAGGAGATGATAGGTGTGTGAGGGGTCAGAGATGGTAGGTGTGGCAGGGGTCAGAGATGGTAGGTGTGTGTAGGCCAGAGATAGTTGGTATGTCAGGGTTCCGAGATGGTAGGTGTAACAGGGGTTAGAGATGATAGGTGTGTGAGGGGTAGGAGATGATAGGTGTGTGAGGGGTTAAAGATGGTAGGTATGTGAGGGGTCAGAGATGGTAGGTGTGTCGGGGTGGGTCAGGTATAGTAGGTGTGGCAGGGGTCAGATATAGAAGGTGTGACAGGGGTCAGAGATGGTATGTGTGTCAGGGGTCAGAGATGGCAGGTGTGTCAAGGGTGGGTCAGGTATAGTAGATGTGGCAGGGGTCAGATATAGTAGGTGTGACAGGGGTCAGAGATGGTAGGTGTGGCAGGGGTCCGATATGGTAGGTGTGGCAGGGGTCAGATATGGTAGGTGTGGCAGGGGTCAGATATAGTAGGTGTGGCAGGGGTCAGAGATGGTAGGTGTGGCAGGGGTCCGATATGGTAGGTGTGGCAGGGGTCAGATATAGTAGGTGTGACAGGGGTCCGAGATGGTAGGTGTGACAGGGGTCAGATATAGTAGGTGTGGCAGGGGTCCGATATAGTAGGTGTGACAGGGGTCAGATATAGTAGGTGTGACAGGGGTCAGAGATGGTAGGTGCGGCAGGGGTCAGATATAGTAGGTGTGACAGGGGTCAGAGATGGTAGGTGTGGCAGGGGTCAGATATAGTAGGTGTGACAGGGGTCAGAGATGGTAGGTGTGGCAGGGGTCAGATATAGTAGGTGTGACAGGGGTCAGAGATGGTAGGTGTGGCAGGGGTCAGATATAGTAGGTGTGACAGGGGTCAGAGATGGTAGGTGTGACAGGGGTCAGAGATGGTAGGTGTGACAGGGGTCAGATATAGTAGGTGTGACAGGGGTCAGAGATGGTAGGTGTGGCAGGGGTCAGATATAGTAGGTGTGACAGGGGTCAGAGATGGTAGGTGTGGCAGGGGTCAGATATAGTAGGTGTGACAGGGGTCAGAGATGGTAGGTGTGACAGGGGTCAGAGATGGTAGGTGTGACAGGTGTCAGATATAGTAGGTGTGGCAGGGGTCAGATATAGTAGGTGTGACAGGGGTCAGATATAGTAGGTGTGACAGGGGTCAGAGATGGTAGGTGTGGCAGGGGTCAGATATAGTAGGTGTGACAGGGGTCAGAGATGGTAGGTGTGACAGGGGTCAGAGATGGTAGGTGTGACAGGTGTCAGATATAGTAGGTGTGGCAGGGGTCAGATATAGTAGGTGTGACAGGGGTCAGAGATGGTAGGTGTGGCAGGGGTCAGATATAGTAGGTGTGACAGGGGTCAGATATAGTAGGTGTGGCAGGGGTCAGAGATGGTAGGTGTGGCAGGGGTCAGATATAGTAGGTGTGACAGGGGTCAGATATAGTAGGTGTGGCAGGGGTCAGATATAGTAGGTGTGACAGGGGTCAGAGATGATAGGTGTGGCAGGGGTCAGATATAGTAGGTGTGACAGGGGTCAGAGATGGTAGGTGTGACAGGGGTCAGATATAGTAGGTGTGGCAGGGGTCAGATATGGTAGGTGTGGCAGGGGTCAGATATAGTAGGTGTGGCAGGGGTCAGATATAGTAGGTGTGGCAGGGGTCAGAGATGGTAGGTGTGACAGGGGTCAGAGATGGTAGGTGTGGCAGGGGTCCGATATGGTAGGTGTGGCAGGGGTCAGATATGGTAGGTGTGGCAGGGGACAGATGTGGTAGGTATGTCAGGAGTCGGAGATGAAACATTCAGGGGTTCAGAGATGGTAGCCGAGACAGGGGTCGTTAACGGTGGATGTGGCCGGGGAGAAATATTGTAGACGTGGCAGAATGTCATGAATGGGAGGGTAAACTTGGAATGTAGAACAAGATCGATGAGTTGAAAACAACATCTATGACAGCAAGTGACAGGATAGACAGGTGACAGGTGTGTTAGGCATCAGGTTTAGATGATGGCCAGTGGTTACAATCCGCACATTCTTCCCTACCCATGTCCACATTTCCTCACGCCCTTCCCCTGGTTTATAGGCGTCTACTGCTGCGGCCCCACCCCGGTGAGCGCCATCAAGGAGGGGCTCCTCAACATCGGACAGGACACGGCCTTTGTCTTCGCCGAGGTCAACTCGGACAAGGTGGTCTGGGAGGAACACGTCTTGACCAAGAAAAAGAAACAAATGTCAAGAAATCCGAACAGGTAAATGAAAGGAAAAAAATATTTGCATAATATTAAGAAACCATTATCATAAGTTGCTGAAAGTGGAGTTCACTGTACGATTCCGAGGATATCACAAGCTCGTGTTTATGAATTCCAAGCAAATACGAGGTGTTCGCGAATATGTGAGCACCCGTTACAAACACGTGCAAAGGCAAAGCAAGTGATCTACTTCTAGACCACAGAAGACGGCATGAGAATGTAGTGGAAGGGTTCCAGTAAGACCCGTTCAACCGTTACCTGATTTACTTCTACCCTCTATAAGATTTTCAAATGGGTTTTTTTCTGTTTTCGCTGCAGTGTCGGCAAGATGATCAGCACCCACGAACCAACCCAGGAGCCACTGGACGGGCTGCAGCGACTAGACCTCACTGACCAATACAAGAACCCTGAGGGTAGGTTCACTGTCCCTAGCAAAGACGTTTATAATACCTCCATGTCAGAATGATCAGATCTAATTGGTTCATGTGATCTTGATAAACTAATTTATCATATCCCCATGTCCGAATGATGAGATCTGATTGGTTCATGTGATCTTGATAACATACTATGTATCCCGCCTAGGTGGGAAATGAATTTCCGAGCGAAAGAATAAATCCCTTATACCCCTCCACGAACAAGACGGGCTGCACGTAGATTTATGAGCGGGAGAAAAAATCCCTTATACCCCGCTTCGAAGCAAAAAGCGGCGTGCTTTGTCCGTGTCAATGTAAGTCACGTGATATAGCACAAGTTAACCTCAGCTCAATCGAACAACTGCTTTCTATCAATTTTTAATTTGTTTGAATTCTTTTACCATGGCAGATTCGGTAGGATAAATTCGTTCTAGTGGTATTACAAGGGGTACATGTGGTCACACCACCGTACGAGGCACGCATAAAACCACATGTACCCGAATGATACTCAGGCTGCAATTCATAATACCCCATCGCAATAGGTAGGGGTTAAAGGTCACCAATACTGTAGATTAAAAGAAAACCTTTCTGTGACATCTTTTGGTCTTGTTATAAGGTTAAAATGCATCTAAAAAACATTAGAAAATGATAACAAATAAAACCATTATAGCTGCAATGAGGAGTGGCATTAGATATAGTTTGTGACATAACTTTTAGTTTGAAAGGAATCAATAGATAAAAGACATTTCACATTTATCATGTTTATCACAAGTGTATTCTGGACATTTCATAATTATCATTGGATTGGTTTCTGGCTATCGTCCATTAGTTAATGAAACAAATAGAGAGTTTCAAGGTATATTTCATTTGGAGCTTCCGGATGCGTGTCACAAAATCAATAGAAAGATGAGCAATATGGCACGTCGGCTTCTGTATTTTTCCGATTACGACACACATGAGTTCATGGTCAGATCTAACTTTTAACGAATCAAAATTAGGTATTATGACATGTGACAAGGACAGGCCAGGCTCGAACACTATAAAATGATACCTTCAACATTAGGAGAAGAGAGCGCGGTTTGCAATCGAATGAGTCGAATCCCGATCGTTCTAAGTTTCCCCCAGTGAGGGACGAGTCTGGCCGGTCTGATCCTGTCGTGTATTGATAGATGGGCTGAGAGTAAGTAAAACTATGTGAGTATAAACTGGTGTTGCGTTTCTTTATTATGCGTGTGTGAATGCTGATAGAAACAACTTGGAGTGAGGGTCGTTAGACCAATCACTCCTTGACGGAGCCGAGCCGCGGCGGACAAGGCGAGTGGCAATGTCATGGCGTAATTGACCAGTAACGGCAATACATTTAGTAACTGTATTAGGGTCGCACTGGACGCCCGAAAGCAGTTACGACAGTCTTGCAGATAGAGCGTCTGTCCGGAGAGCGTAAGATAGGGGCTCATATAAACATACGCGAAATAATGGTGCTTGTTGTTTTCCTGCCTGGTGCTCATCATTAAGGGAATTACACAAGGACTGGACGGCTCGAACTCAGTATACTGTGTCTGAGTGGGGTAGTTTAACCATGTTAAACTGCGGCATGGTTTCTCATTGGGTTAGCACTGTACAACCGGCATAAGTCCGGACTAGTACAAGCAGCAATATACACACATGCACACACACACACACGTGCATGCACGTTGCTATATAAGTGCACAACCTTCAGTTCAGTTTATGTCAGCAGAAAGGAATTCGTCTGTGGCTGACTGGAACTGATACAATAATATTATATTGACTTTCAGATAACATTTGACGGATACAGTTGAAGTTATTACGCTGTATTTGACCGAGTTTCCCAGTAGCGGCTGCGCACGCATTCCGCTAACGACCGCTGTCAAATACGATATTTTCTTTTAGTTCGCATAATAAATTTATTCGGTTCCAGTACGGAAGCTTTACTACCAATACGCCTTGATCTTAAACCCATTCAACGCTTTCATAGATAGAGGGCCTTGGAATGGTCCTCAGGAACCCATGCTTGTCATGAGAGGCGACTAACGGGATCGGGTGGTCAGGTCCGCTGCCTTGGTTGATGCATGTCACCGTATCCCAATTGCGTAGGTTCGTGCACATGTCACTCACTGGATTGTCTGGTCCATTTTTGATTATTTTAACAGACATCCCTCATATACTAGTAGCTGGAATATTGCTGAGTGCGGCGTTAAACAACACACAAACAAACAAACAAATTAACATACAGTAAACTACGGTTATAACGAACACGCTTATAGCGAACTGACGGATATAACGAACTTACGTTTTGGTCCCGACTTTTTGCTGTAGTTATGCTGTATATATGCTTATAACGAACTACGGTTATAACGAAGTAAATTTAGTAGTCCCTTTGAGTCCGTTATAACCGTAGTTTACTGTACTGTGACTGCGTTGAGTAGGTACCAGCCGTTTCTTGACTAACTGTGTACTCCTCACAGGGTCGGACCGAGAGCGGGAAGTGGTGCGACAGGCGGAGGCGATGTTCAGGAAGGATAACCTGGAGGTGGACGAGGAAGAACCTCCAGTGTCAGAGGTCAGCGCTTCTCATCTGCCCATTCCATCGTATTTCTCAACACTCATACCTAAATATGTACACAAAATATAAAAGATGATATTTGTCCTTGTGCCTCAAAAGTATCTTAGGCGGTAGGGGTCATGGATGGCCCAGTCGTCTGTGGCGCCACAATTCCGTGAACAGAGTTGCGTCCCTTATGCATGCCAGGATACTATAAACGTGGGTTCAATTCGCAGATTCTTTCGATCAATTCTTTCAGGTTTGTTTGTTTGTTTGTTGTTTAACACCGCACTCAGCAATGTTCAAGCTACATGTATATGACGGCGGTCTGTAAATAATCTATCACCACTAACGAAAGCATAGCTTGCCTGAGATCCGTTCAAACCCGACTGTCCCCAATGGTCATGAAATAGGTTTGTTTTAAAAACATGCATGTTCTAATAAAATAATATACTTTAAAACATGGTAGCAACCTGCTCATGCAACGAAGCCGATTTAATGGTTATGTGCCACGTTTTGTTCAACTGTAACAACTTAAAGGAACTTTCAAAATTCGTCAGCTAGTTCAAACATTTCCCCATGACGTAGTAAGTTCAACAGGAATTGTTCTAGATTCTGAGGATTTGATCAAATTCGTTTTTCTCTTCTGATCATGACATGTTACGTGTGAGTGAGTGAGTGAGTGAGTGCGTTTACGCCATTTTTAGTTTATCGCGGAGAGAAACATGTGCTTAACAGATTCCATCCATGTGGGAATCGAACCCGGGTCTTAGGCGTGACCAACGAACGCTTTAACCGCTTGTCTGCCCCTATACATGTTCAAAAATACATTTAACACATGTTAAAAGAGAATACTATAATATCTCATTATTGATCCTTTAATTTCATGTTTGTATGTGTAATTCACGTGACAAATTATAATTTAAATGTAACGAAAATTACAGAAGCAGAACGTTTAGCAATAACCATCTTTGTCCTGTATACTTGTAGACGTTAGTGTTGGGCATCAACGACATAGGTGACATCACCGTCGGCAACGGCTTTGACGTCAAGGTTAACGCCACCAACAACGGCACCGCCGTCCGTAGTGTCACCCTGTCTGTCATGGTCGCCTACAAGACATACTACGGTGTCGTGACGGGGACGGCCGCTCAGTCGAAGTACACAGAGAAGTTAGAGCCTGGCAAGAGTACGTGCAACTTTGTAGGGACGTGAGACACAGATCGTGGGCTATACTGAGATATTGTAGGCGAGAGAGAGTAGTGCAACATTGTAGTAACGTATAACGGTTATCTGTTTTTCTAAGGTCGTGTCTTCACCTTGAGTGTGACGCCCAAGCAAGCAATGATGCGACCCAGAGACGGTTTCAACTTCCATATCGAGGCTGTCGCGAATGTCAAGGAGACCGGAAACATCGTCACCGAGACATCCTCTTTCCGGTTACGAAGACCCGACCTTGTTATAAAGGTGAGTGTGTTGTTTACACATCGAGTCAGCCATATGCAGACATTCAGCTCTGTCCTCCTTTCAGAAGGAAGTCATGTTCTATATTATAATGATGAGATCATTTTTCTGTGTTTGCTGTTTTACGACGCAGTCATGAATATTACAGTTATATTACGGCGGCCTGTAAATAATCGTCCCATCGGACGGTGTCCGGTGACACGAACAGTCGAGTCTACGCGTCGGAGAATCCCATACCCCATATAACGATTTAAAGTAATTCAAGCTGACTCGTTAGATCCAGTATTTACCTTCCCCATAAACTTGAACTAGGTATTGACAATTCCCCTTGCACCTCTCCACAAAGAGAAAGTGTGTTTCCATCCTCACAAGAGCTATATTTTGGACATCTTCTCCACTAACCCGCTCCTGTCCATATAAATACTTACTGTCACATGTTCTGTGTTATGTAGGGTCCCTCCACTGCCAAACCCGTGGAGACAGTACAGGTGGAACTCTTCCGTCCATATATATACTTACT
Organism: Haliotis rufescens; assembly: GCF_023055435.1. Lineage (NCBI taxonomy): Eukaryota > Metazoa > Mollusca > Gastropoda > Lepetellida > Haliotidae > Haliotis > Haliotis rufescens. The sequence goes on from NW_025963857.1 coordinate 13,718,811, forward strand.
GTCACGTGGTGTGTGTTATGTAGGGTCCCTCCACTGCCAAACCCGTGGAGATATACAGGTGGAACTCTTCCGTCCATATATATACTTACTGTCACATGTTGTGTGTTACGTAGGGTCCATCCACTGCTAAAGCCGGGGAGACAGTAGAGGTGGAACTCTCCCGTCCATATAGATACTTACTGTCACATGTTGTGTGTTACGTAGGGTCCATCCACTGCTAAAGCCGGGGAGACAGTAGAGGTGGAAATCTCCCGTCCATATATATACTTACTGTCACTCTTTCTGTGTTATGTAGGGTCCCTCCACTGCTAAAGCCGGGGAGACAGTAGAGGTGGAACTCTCCCGTCCATATATATACTTACTGTCACATGTTGTGTGTTATGTAGGGTCCCTCCACTGCTAAAGCCGGGGAGACAGTACAGGTGGAACTCTCCCGTCCATATATATACTTACTGTCACATGTTGTGTGTTATGTAGGGTCCCTCCACTGCTAAAGCCGGGGAGACAGTACAGGTGGAACTCTTCCGTCCATATATATACTTACTGTCACATGTTGTGTGTTACGTAGGGTCCCTCCACTGCTAAAGCCGGGGAGACAGTAGAGGTGGAACTCTCCCGTCCATATATATACTTACTGTCACATGTTGTGTGTTATGTAGGGTCCCTCCACTGCTAAAGCCGGGGAGACAGTAGAGGTGGAACTCTCCCGTCCATATATATACTTACTGTCACATGTTGTGTGTTACGTAGGGTCCCTCCACTGCTAAAGCGGGGGAGACAGTACAGGTGGAACTCTCCCGTCCGTATATATACTTACTGTCACATGTTGTGTGTTATATAGGGTCCCTCCACTGCTAAAGCCGGGGAGACAGTAGAGGTGGAACTCTCCCGTCCATATATATACTTACTGTCACATGTTGTGTGTTATGTAGGGTCCCTCCACTGCTAAAGCCGGGGAGACAGTAGAGATGGAACTCTCCCGTCCATATATATACTTACTGTCACATGTTGTGTGTTATGTAGGGTCCCTCCACTGCTAAAGCCGGGGAGACAGTACAGGTGGAACTCTCCCGTCCATATATATACTTACTGTCACATGTTGTGTGTTATGTAGGGTCCCTCCACTCCTAAAGCCGGGGAGACAGTACAGGTGGATCTCTCCCGTCCATATATATACTTACTGTCACATG